>NC_056749.1:11224148-11379148 GCF_019279795.1 Protopterus annectens | reverse complement strand
CACATGTACCCCACCATTCCATCTCCGATTACCCCATTCATATGTACTCCACCATTCCATCTTTGATCTACTCCATCCACATGTACCTCACCATTCCATCTTTGATCTACTCCATTCACATGTACCCCACCAATCATAGGAACATAGGAAGTGAATAGGCTATTTACCCTGACTCCTTTACAAGCCTAGCCAAGAATTTAGCCCATGTTCTGACAAGTCATCACCCAATGCCCCTGTCCAGCAGGGACACAGGTGGAATCTCAGGGGTGTATTTTCTGTTCCTCATCCAGTTATTCAGGTTGTGTTTAAAAAGGGTTAATGAGGTACTCTGCTTGACGTGGAGAGGGAGTCTATTCCATAGAAGGGGGAATCTCTGGGACACAAATCTGTCCTGTCAACAAGTCCTATTGACGTCACAGATCAGGTTGAGGTCGTGTGTGCCGGTTACTTGAAAAGAGCCTGACGTGTGTATATGCAGCAGTCCCATCAAGATGGGGTTTGAGTTTGCTTTGTATGCCAGACAGGGGTCACCTCTGAGGAGTCTATATGAGAATGAGTAGGGGGACAGGGCTTTTAGCCTATCTGTGTAGTGTAGATGTTTGAGACCCTGGATTCTCCTGGTGAGGAACCTCTGTGGTATCTCCAGCTGCTGCATGTGCTTTGTGAGGTACATGCTGAAAGGGCATTGTACTCAGTAATAGGTTTTATAAGGGAAGAATACAAGGATGTTATGACTTCCATGTCACTGGATGAGATACCCTTACTAATGAGGTGGGCCATGTAGAAAGCTTTCCGTAAAATGGAGGCAACATGGTGGTCAAAAGTCAGTTTGCTATCAACCTGGGTGCCCAAGTCCCTTACAATTGATTGCCTGCTTAAGACCTTGTTATTAATGTGATAATTTGTGGGGGCCTCACTCTCTCCAAAGGGGATGATGATGCATTTTTTGGCATTCAGTTTGAGGCCATGTTTCTGGCACCAGTCATTTGTTTGGGTGAGACCCTCTTGGAGGATGTCCCCATCCCTAGAGGAATTGATAACAGCACCCAGCAGCAGTCATCTGCAAACTTGGTCAGCCATAGCCTGCTGGATTTGGCCTGTATCTTAGACAAGTATATCCCAAACAACAGAGGCTCCAAGACTGATCCCCGGGGTACACTTCTCATTATGGGTCTACTGGTTGAGGTGGCTTCCCCTATTTTGACTAGGTGGTTTCTATATATCAGTGAGCCAGTTTGCTACCCATCTGGCAACATACAGATTGATGCCTTATCTTTTATACCTGAGTGGGGAATAGTATCGAAGGCTTTGGCCAGGTCAAGCTTGGCAGTGTGCACCTCCTTTCCCTCATCCACGGCTCTGGTGACTGTCTCAAAGAAGTCGACAAAATTTAACAGGCATGTCTTCCCCTTGACGAAACTAAACTGTGTGGAATCAAGTGTTTGGAGGTTGCCAATGTCCTTGTTAATGAGGTCCATGATAATCTGCTCCATGGCTTTGCAGATCAGGCTAGTTAGGCTGATGGGTCTATAATTTCCCGGATTGGTAGGTGCTCCACCTTTGTGTAAAGAGATGACAGTGCTGTCCTCCACTTGGCTGGGACAAAGCCAGTACTCAGGCTTTGATTGAATTGGGCACCTAAAGGTGCTGCAAGTTCCTGCCTGAGTTCATGTAGGATGCAGCCTGGGATGTTATTGGGTCCCATGGAGGCTATATCTTTTGCCTTTGAGTGGGCAGTGATGACTTGCTCCCTAGAGATAAGGGGAGGGGATAGGTACTGGTGATGTCCTGATTTACTGATGGGAGGACAGAGGGGTGAAGTTTTCAATGAACCTGTCTGTCATCAGGTTGGCTATATCTATGGTGTTTGTGAATGTGGTGTACTTGACCACCAGTTCTGAACAGATCTGAGTACTTTCTTTGAGACTGCAGACATATGTGAAGAAGGCCTTATGAATGTCTTTAGTAGATGTAGCCAGTTTGGTCTCGAAGTTTGCTTTGGAGGATTTCACTAGTGCTCTTATTTGCTTGCTCAGGTTAAGGTCTCTGATCTACCCCATCTACATTTACCCCACCATTCCATCTTTGATCTACCTCTTCCACATACAGCACACCATTCCATCTCAGATCTACCCCATCCACATATACCCTACCATTCCATCTGTGATCTGCCTCATCCACATGTACCCCACCATTCCATCTCTGATCTACCCTATCCACATATACCCCCACCATTGCATCTCTGACCTAACCCATCCACATATACCCTACCATTCCATCTGTGATCTGCCTCATCCACATGTACCCCACCATTCCATCTCTGATCTACCCTATCCACATATACCCCCACAATTCCATCTCTGAGCTACCCCATACACATATACCCCACCATTCCATCTCTGATCTATGCCATCCACATATACCCTATCATTCCATCTCTGATTACCTCATCCACATGTACCCCACCATTTCATCTGTGATCTACACCATCCACATGTACCCCCATTCCATCTGCGATCTACCTCATCCACATGTACTCCCACCATTCCAGCTCTGATTACCCCATCCACATGTACCGCACCATTCCATCTTTGATCTACCTCATCCTCAAGTACCCCAACATGCAGGCTGTAATCTATACCATTTATATGCATCCTGCATACAACCTTTTATTTAATCCCATCCATATATACCACCCTACCATGCAGCCTGTGGTTTAAGAATTCCACATGTACCCCACAATTCAGGCTGTAATCTACCCCATCCATGTATACCCAGCCATGCAGCCTCTGATCTGTTCCATCCACATGTACCCCACCATGCAACCATTGATCTATCCCTACCCATTTACCCACCTATTCAGGATGTGATACAACCCATCCACACGGATCCCACTATACAGCCTCACATCTATACCATCCGTAGGTACTCCCATCATGTAGCCTGTTATCTATCTTATTCACATGTACCCCACCATACAGCCTGTTATCTATCTTATTCACATGTACTCCTACCATGCAGCCTGGCATCTATACCATCCATAGGTACTCCCACCATGTAGCCTGTTATCTATCTTATTCACATGTACTCCTACCATGCAGCCTGGCATCTACACCATCCATAGGTACTCCCACCATGTAGCCTGTTATCTATCTTATTCACATGTACTCCTACCATGCAGCCTGGCATCTACACCATCCATAGGTACTCCCACCATGCAGCCTGTTATCTATCTTATTCACATGTACCCCACCATGCAGCCTAATTATCTTATTCACGTGTACCCCACCATACAGCCTGTTATCTATCTTATTCACATGTACCCCACCATGCAGCCTAATTACCTTATTCACGTGTACCCCACCATGCAGCCTGTTATCTATCTTATTCACATGTACCCCACCTCATAGCCTGTTATCTATCCTATTCCCAGGTGCCCCAACTTGCAGCCTATCTATTGTATTCACAGGTGCCCCAACTTACACCCTGTGCTCTATCCCATCCTTGTGTACCTCACCATGCAGTCTGTTATCTAGCCTATTCACAGGTGCCCCAACTTGCAGTCTGTGGTCTATCCCATCCACGTGTACCCGACCATGCAGCCTAGCATCTATCCCATCCAGATGTATCCAACTATTAGTGCAGCCTGAAATCAAGCCCAGCCATATGTACCCTACCATGTCGCTTGTGATCTGTTGTGTTCACACATATCCCAACTTGCAGCCCACCATCTATCCCATCCACATCTACCCTCACCATGCAGCCTGTCATCTATACCACACATTTGTACTTCCACCTTACTGTCTGTGATTTATCCCATCTACATATATCATCAATGCAACCAGCAATCTAACCCATCTACATGTACTTCAACATGCAACCTGTGGTCTGTTCTATTCACATGTACCCCAACATGCAGCTTCTGATCTAACCCATCCACATATACCCCACCATGTCTGGCAATTACGGTGTTCCACAACATTATTCCAATGGTGTAGCCAGTAGGGCTGTGCCGGCCATGAGAGTCAGCGTGAAGCAAATCCATTCACAGTCACTCTGCTTGTAACCTTTACAAATTGTGTGAATCATGGCAATAACTTCAGGACAGTGCAAATAATGGTCTGTGTCTCCTCACTGACCACCATAGATCACTGTACTTCTGTGGCCAGATTGTGCAGTCAGACCAGGGCAGTACCTCAAGGCCAAAGATTGATGGCCAGTCTACACACATCCAGTCCAGTACTAATATCTCATCCTGGATGATGCCATATTGAGGAATCACAGAACTGGCATACAGCCAGCACAGGTGTACTCCCTTCTGATGTACCTGAGTCTGTAGCCATTTATGTCTCTGGCATCTGCCATAGTACTATTGCTGTTCCTCTGAACTGAGCATGCTCCCACACCTTCCATGGCTAGCATGAAGGTACATGCACCATCGGTGACATTTGAGCAGCATTCACATCACCCATGCAGCCCAGAGTCCTGGTCACTGAATGCACATAAGAATCCTCGGCCACAGTGGTAACTGTATAGACATACAGACATTTATAGTAACTGATAAGGTGCCACTTCAACAGAAGCTGTAATTAACTTGCATACAATGTTGAGTCCAAAAGTAATCACATCATCATGTATGCCTTCACCAGCTGGAAGCACACAAAGCCATTGAAGTGCCTATAAAGGAAACAGTAAATGTAGGGCACAGTAAACTAGACTAGGTCAGGCTGTGTTGAATGCATTTCTGTTAAACTGGTAAGGGAAATACTGACTATACTGACCATTTTATGAGACATGGAACCTCTTGTCAGCCTCCCCAAGTCCAGCACTAAAACCACCACTAGAGATGGTCCTGGTTGGATAAGATTCTCACAGGGATGTAAGAAACCTTGGTTTCTTTGAGTTGCCTAATAGATGGCCCACCCCAGTCTCAAACCGTTTGAGCTGTTATGATGTTCTATGCCCAGATATGGACACGCTCAGTTTATTTAGTGATTTTGCAGTGGCAGAGGACATAACAGCCATGGTCACTGCCTCCACTGACATGCCAAAGCAATCTGTGGCACAGTTGTTCACTATGCTCCCAGCGGAATTGTCTTTACCCACTAAAATGAGATCATGGCCCTTGGTGCCACAACAGGACTGCCCTTTTACAGCATTAAAATTGTCCAGCCTTTGGTTTGTCTGCCATTTGCTGTTACCCACCATTCAAAATCTAAGAGGTAAAAGGCACATCTTAGCACATAATATGAGGCACAATGGTATCCAATAATATGCAATCAGCCTGTTCTTTCTCACATCTTACCATATAATATGAGACATAGTTGTATCCAATAAAACACTTCAGTGGCTTTGTGTGCTTCGGTTCTTTCTTATGCATACCAGTTCATGTATTTCACTAACTGAAAAGGAACAGTACAAGTGTAGGTTTAGTCAGTCACAGAAACGTGACTCCTAGAAGTGGCACTAATATTCTACATCTCAATACAACATTAGTTCAGCACTGTGAAGGAAATCACTCCATGAACTGCGGTAAGTCATATCAGAACAGTCAGCTGTGACATAAACAGTGCCATACTGTAAAACTTAGTGCAGTTAGGCAAAGGTTGGAGCAATGTCAGAAAATGTCTGCTGTTCAGCTACTTAATAAGAAATGTGCAAATACTGATCTAGCATAAGTACTGGCCAGTGTTTCTTTGTGTATTTTTTACTGAGTTGCCTCAGTAATATTTAATGAGATTCATGTGAGCTGAATGCTTGAATTTATTAATTAGCTAATTGTGCAAGTAAGGAACTCCAATATAGCCCATACCTGGGTTAATCCTCGTCACTTGCAAATGGCTGGCAACTGGCATGGTGATCCTGATGTCAGAGGGTAACAGAGCATCCCCACTGCAGGCACCTAAATAGTGACGGCACATGATTCAGTAAAGGATTCCTAATATGCTTGCTGCATATCTGACCTGTGACCTGTGCTGTTTCAGTTATCCCTCCTAATAGCAGGACATTAGAATATTAATAGGGACGCTGCTGGACTTGCATTAGGAGCAAAAGAAGGCACAACCATAGTGCGAGAAGACAATGCTGTTTTACATGGGATTACAAGGATCACTTCAATTAGATCTACAAAGTAACTTTTATGAAAATCAGGGTATGGGCAACCTGGATTCAAAAATTGTCATCTACGACAGAAATCACATCAACTGTGGGACAGTACAATTACATATGATAGTTTGATATGTAGAAATTCAGAGTAGATGGACAGAATACAGAGACCAGGATAGCTTCAGTATACCCTCCTAAAATATCTTCCTAGCCCTGATTTCAGGCTTCATTTAAAACAACACCTCTACAGTCTGCAAAGACATTTTATGCACCTGCTTGTATAGAGAACAGGTTAGCTAGCCTGCCTCCATTTGTCTCTTCTCTTTACATTACTTCCTGCCTATCGTTTATATCTTGTTTACCTCCTATATAATCCAGATATCATATACACTATTAGTCAAAATCAGTTTGCATACTACACACATTACCTCTGTAATTTTCTACAATGTTTGTATTTTTCTGTTTTTTTTTTTTAATATTTATCAGATGTGATGCCTTCACTCAGGCTGTGTCTGAAATTGATCATTTATGTTCCATGCACTATAACCCAAGTAAACACACATAAATAAACTAAAATAATAAACATAAATAAACTAAAATAATAATAGGGAGTTATCCTGGCAGGTCATTAGGGTGGGTTCCTGTTGAAATCTCGATGACCTTAAATGTGATTGTCAGAATAGTGAGACTGAAGTGCAAATATGGGAATATATATTAAGACTGAGATTGCAGTACCTCAATGTATACCCCTGACTGAAAGGTGCTGGCATTTTGCAATTTGTATATAAAATAGCAGAGGTATGGTCTGCAGCCCTCCATGTAAGAGAGTACAATGGATGAAGCACCCCTTTTAAAATGTGTTAATGGTATTACAGTGAGTTTGGGGGTTCACTGCAGTTCTTGGGTAGTACCACTTTATTTTCAGAACTATGGAAGTCACAACTGTGAGTCTTACATTTCTTACAGGTAGCCCAGTGCTTATCAGGTATTGTTTGGTCATGTGCTTTGAGGATGTTATTGGATGCATGTAATGACCTGTAGGCAGCGTGAGTAATGTCTGTGGGAGTAAGCCACAGCTGAACATGATGTATGTCCATGTGACATGGTACACACTTGAACCACTGTGGGTGATGCAGGCACAGAACTGTAACCAGTAGGAGTGATGTTAACATGATAGGTGATGGCACTGTGTACATGTATAGCTGGCTTTAGGCACCAGCAGACCCTGCAGTTACTGGGGCCCCTGGTCCTGGGGAACCCCCAACCACCGCAAGTTATAGTATTTTGATATTTTGTAACTTGTCTGTCAAACCAACAAAAGCTAGTACAGCACTCTTGTGTACTTAATTAATCAAGTGGGTAAAACTCTTATTTATATTTCTTTTAAAATTCAGACATCTCTGCTGTGTTTTGTCAAGTGACAGGCTTCACAATTCCATTAAATATTTTACTGCTGCCATAGTGCCCTTGGCGTAGTTAAATCCTGATGGTGGACATTGTTTCCACTAAATCTAACAACATAGCCAGCTTTAGGTACTTGCAACATCCATAGCTGCAAGGGGGGCCCCCTTAATCATCCTTGACTGTGTGGGAGCCCTACAAAAGCTGCAGCTGGCTGGGGAAAATGAAAAATATATATATTACTTTTCTGATTATGCTATTTAACCTGAAAAGGGCTGTGCTATGATCCTGTTATGTTAAAGCTGATAATGAACATTTACAAGATAATCACTAGAAAGATCAGCACCCAGAGTGACCAATGTCAGTAAGTACCTTGGATTTTAAGTAGAGCTGATGCTTCTGATTTTTGGGGATGGTTTTCCCTTACAAGGAATTTTATAAATACTGGCAGGACACCAGATAACTATAACTCTAAACATCTTTGCTCATGAATTCTAGGCAAAGCCAAATGTAATAGCAGAATAAAGGCTCAAAACCAGGATTTTATTTTAAATATTAGTCTGTCTGTAATCCTAAATGATTTACCAGCAAATCAAACTTTTTACAAAGGACAAAGCAAATTATGAGGCAAAATCAGGAATGGCCTATGAAATCAGTGATAGTGACAGGTATGCATTACTCGTCACTTAGGTAAATAAATTAACTTACCCTGCTGCTGTTTGACAACCACTAAACAGCAGTCACTGATCTGGTCTGCCACTACTAGTATTGTACAAATATGTTACTTTTTGCTGAAATAAGTGCAACACTAGTATTGCTATGGCTTATGTGTGGGTGTGCATGTGTGTGTGTGTGTGTGTGTGTGTGTGTGTGCGTGCACGTGCATGTGCGTGCATGCATGTGTATGTATGCATGCGCGCGCGCGTGTGTGTGTGCATGTGTGCATGTGTGTGTGTGTGTGTGTGTGTGTGTGTGTGTGTGTGTGTGTGTGTGTGTGTGTGCATGTGTGTGTGTGTGTGTGTGTGTGTGTGTGTGTGTGTGTGTGTGTGTGCAAGTGTGTGTGTGTCTGTGTGTGAGCATGTGTGTGTGTGTGTGTGTACATGTGTGTGTATGTGTTTGTGTGTGTGTGAGCATGTGTGTGTGCATCTGTGCTTGCATGGGTGTGTGTGTGTGTTTGCATCTGTGCATGTGTGTGTGTGTGTGTGTGTGTGTGTGTGTGTGTGTGTGTGTGTGTGTGTGTGTGTGTGTGTGTGTGTGCAAGTGTGTGTGTGTCTGTGTGTGCAAGTGTGTGTGTGTCTCTGTACATGTGTGTGTCTGTCTTTGTGTGTGTGTGACGCATGTATGTGTCTGTGCTTGTATGTGTGTGTGTGCGTGTTTGCGTCTGTGCATGTGTGCGGGCGCATGTGTGCACGTGTGCGTGTGTGTGTGTGTGTGTATGTGTGTGTGTGTGTGTGATGAAACAGTAGGTAGTGCCTAGCGTGCCATTTCACCTAAGTTGTGCCATTTACATACAGTTGTTGTAACATATCATTGTTGTGACTAAATGCCAGTAACTGTGAATACCCCTTTGTAAGATGGGCCAACATAGTGTGGTACCCTGGCCTGTTGTAGTGTATGAATGTTGCAGCTGTAGGTCAGCCTGTGCTCACTACTCCTAAACGTTTGCAACATGAACTAAAAGGTTTCTTAGGACATGTGGCAGTGATAGGGTCATACTGGAACCAGAAATGCCCAGGGAGCCCCCAACTTGACATTTGCTGGGAGGCCACAAAATGCTGACACCAGCCCTTTGTACATGCATTTGATAATCTCAGTAGCACAACTGGTAGCCTCTACCAGTTTCACTGCTGTATATGGACACCAGTGACAGCACTGATTTGCTTGCAGTGGTACACTACAAGGCTGAATGAGACAGTTTATAAAGCTGAAACTATTGATTTAGAATGCAGAGCTATATATGGATTTCTGAGCTTGGAAAGGTACACCTATAGTGTATGTGATACTATAGTAGTACCATATGTCACCTACATGTCTACATGTACTTTGGTATCATCTTATGACTGATACAGTTATACCATATGTCACCTGCATGTATTCTGATATAACACATGTGACAGATAGAATAATAACATATGTCACCTGTATGCCTGTATGTACTCTGGTATCATGTATGCAACAGATATGGTAGTGGTACACATCATCACATGCCTATATGTGTTATATGTAGCATATAAATAACCCAGGGACAAGTCAAACAAGGATATGTTGTGACATTTATGTTTGCTCTATCTATGAGGGACAATGGTGCTAAACCAGGGGTGAATTTGCATTTACTCATCTATTCATCCAAATTTTGCTTGACTACAGTAAGAGAAGTACTTTGCTTTATGTGAAGTAGAAGACGGTTTTACTGTTTTGCAAAAGAGTCTGAGATCTGTTGAGCAGGTGTTTATGATACCTTTGGACTTGTGAATGTGTAATAGGTCTGACAGAATATGGTCTTTTCAAGCTATATACATGGTTCAGAGGTTACCTCTCAGTAGCCTGTATGATACTGAGAAGAGGGACAAAGCTTTGAGGCAGCCACATAGTCTTTAAGATGTCGGCCCTTAATTTTTTAGAGAGAAGGCTTGGTTGTTTTAGCTGTAAAAAGTGTCTGAACAAGTACATACTGAAAGCTGTGTGTGACTGACCTAATCAGGCCCAGGTACAGTGGAAAGGTTACATCCCTTGTTCTGGGCACAATACCTTCAGACATAAGTAATGGAAAAGGACATCAGGCCCAGGTACAGTGGAATGGTTACATCCCTTGTTCTGGGCACAATACCTTCAGATATAAGTAATGGAAAAGGACATCAGGCCCAGGTACAGTGGAATGGTTACATCCCTTGTTCTGGGCACAATACCTTCAGACATAAGTAATGGAAAAGGACATCAGGCCCAGGTACAGTGGAATGGTTACATCCCTTGTTCTGGGCACAATACCTTCAGACATAAGTAATGGAAAAGGACATCAGGCCCAGGTACAGTGGAATGGTTACATCCCTTGTTCTGGGCACAATACCTTCAGATATAAGTAATGGAAAAGGACTTCCTTACAACAGTAGTTATCCGGTGATCAAAGGACAGTTCATTGTCAGCTTAGGTTCCCAGATCCCTAACTAAGGGATCAATTTTCAGGGATGTGTTGTCAATGTAATAGTTACAAGAGGATCCATGAAGGATACAATTATATACTTCCTGGCATTTAATTTTAGTCCATGGCTTTGACACCAACTATTTGTCTGGACAAACCCTTTTGAAGGATATTGCTGTCCTCTGGGGAGTTTATTATGGCCCAAGTTTACAGTCATCTGCAGACTTGATCAGCCACAAACTCTTAAAATTAGTTTTGACCTTCAAGAAGTAAACATCAAAGAGGAGTGGTCCAAGGTATGAACCCTGGGATACACCACTAGTGAAGGTTTTTTGGAGGACATAAAGCTGCACACCCTAATTTCCAGTATTCCTTTGTGAGCAAATTTGCTATCCAATGAGTTACATAGGGATTGACATTTAGCTGGGGGACTTTATAGATGATACCTAAGTGTGGGATAGTGTTGAGTGCCTTTACAAGGCCTGGATATGTGATGTGGACTGTTTTGCTTTCATCCATTGCCTCAGTAACTTTTTCAAACAAATCAACAAGGTTAAGCAGGCAGGACCTGCCCTTGAGAAATCTGAGATGGAATAACCAACTAACATCGGGTGGCATGATGCCAGGGCACTTCTATGGACTAGGCTTGTAAAGGCTCCAGGGTCATTAGCTTAGTACATAACTCTGAACCTATGATAGGTCCAGGATCTATAAGTTACCAATATCCTTGGCCATTAGCCTAGTACATAACTCTGAACCTATGAACCTATGATAGGTCCAGGATCTATAAGTTACCGATATCCTTGGCCATTAGCCTAGTACATAACTCTGAACCTATGAACCTATGATAGGTCCAGGATCTATAAGTTACCGATATCCTTGGCCATTAGCCTAGTACATAACTCTGAACCTATGAACCTATGATAGGTCCAGGATCTATAAGTTACCGATATCCTTGGCCATTAGCCTAGTACATAACTCTGAACCTATGAACCTATGATAGGTCCAGGATCTATAAGTTACCGATATCCTTGGCCATTAGCCTAGTGCATAACTCTGAACCTATGGACCTATGATAGGTCCAGGATCTATAAGTTACCGATATTCTTATTTATTAATTCCATAATTATCCTTTCCATAGCCTTACAGATAACAGTGGCCAGGCTTATGAGTTTTAATTACCCAAGTCTGTTGAAGCCCCACCTTTGTGCAAGGGAACAACTGTTGCTGTCCTCCATTCATCTGACACAAAGTCTGTTTTGAGGCTGATACTGAATAGCTTCTGTATGGGATCAGACAAGCCATGTTTCAGGCTGACTATTAGACAGCTTGGTATGTTATCTGGCCCCATAGATGTAGTCTTCTTGGCCTCAGATAGCACCCTGAGAACTTGTTTGAGGGAAACCTGAAGGGGTACAGGTGTAAGTATGTGATCTGAGAATACTGGAGTGGAAGGGGATGACGTTTGAGCTAAATGTGTCTACTAGTAGATTGTCTATGTCATCTGGGTCTGAGTATATGATATCCTTTACTATTACCTCTGCACGGTGTCAGGCATTGTTTCTGAGATTTGTATCACAATTAAAGAAAGTTTTGTGGCTATCTTTTATCTGCATGGCTATTTTTACCTCACATCTGGCTTTAAATGATTTGATCAGGGTCCAGAGTTTCTTGTTTACAACACACCTATATTTCATGGAGGTCCAAAGCCAACAACATTATGCTACATCAACCTACTTGCAAGTTGCATTCAAGTACTGCAACAAACAGCAATCTGAAGAACTTACGGAACAAGTGGGTAAATGTCAGCATCCATAGCCAGGCCACAGACAGTATGGACATGTACTATACTGAGCCAGTACTGATAATACCTTTGTAAAGAATCATCATTGAAAGCATATCTGTAACAGCAACAGCACATGTCCATCATATCAGCATTCTGTAACAGCAACAGCACATGTCCATCATATCAGCATTCTGTAACAGCAACAGCACATGTCCATCATATCAGCATTCTGTAACAGCAACAGCACATGTCCATCATATCAGCATCAGATACTAAGTAGCATAACGCCGGAATCTGTAGCGTCCTGTAGTCACACCACCGAGTGCAGGGAATTACCAGTAAGAACTGCAGATGATCCATAAATCATCCCTCATACACTGTTAACATTTACAATGGAAGTCTGTCTATACAACTGCATATGGGACTGAAATAAACTATTTAGAAGGAGAAAACCTGTATGCATAAAGTTCAAGACAACATCACTTCTGTACCTTTTGTCAACCACTGTTAAAATTACCATCATCTTCTTTCGGCTGTTCCCGTTAGGGGTCCCCACAGCAGATCACCTGTTTCCATTTCTTCCTGTCCTCTGCATCTTGCTCTGTCACACAACCACCTGCATGTCCTCTCTCACCACATCCATAAACCTTAAATTAGGCCTTCCTCTTTTCCTGTTACCTGGTAGCTTCATCCTTAGCATCTTTTTCCCAATATACTCAGCATCCCTCCTTAGCACATGTCCAAACCAACGTAATTGTGCCTCTCTGGCTTTGTCTCCAAGCCTTCCAACCTGGGCTGACCCTCTAATATACTTATTCCTAATCCAGTCCACCCTTGTCACACCCAGTGCAAATCTTAACATCTTTAATTCTGCCACATTCAGCTCAAACTCTTGCCTTTTTTGTCAATGCCACTGTCTCCAACCCATATTTAAAATTACCATTTTGAGTAAATATGAATGTAAACATGTACCTTTGGAAATGCGTAACTTTAACATACAACTCACAGCCGAAATTGTACCAGTTACCAACGTACCGCTCACTCTGAATCACAGAATCACAGTTCACCTTGTGTGCACCCAAGTTTAAGCAGCATTTGCACCATACATAATTAAAGAGGTTAATTAAAATTCATGTTTTTAGAATCCCATTTGAGCACATCTGTGTAAATTGCCATTATGCTCTGAAACATGTAGGTGTACTGTGTAAACACCTAACAGATATCGATAAATGGTACGATGTGTGGCACATGCCCATTATCTTCCAATGACCTTGTAACATGACATCAGCACCACTTCAAATACTGATCTTGATGCACATATTGGTCAGACCATTGTTACTTGTGACCTGAGAGGTACCTCAGTATCTTCATACACGTATCGGTCAGACCATTGTCACCTGTGACCTGAGAGGTACCTCAGTATCTTGATACATGTATTGGTCAGACCATTGTTACCTGTGACCTAAGAGGTACCTCAGTATCTTGATACATGTATCGGTCAGACCACTGTTACCTGTGACCTAAGAGGTACCTCAGTATCTTGATACACGTATCAGTCAGACTATTGTTACCTGTGACCTGAGAGGTACCTCAGTATCTTCATACACGTATCAGTCAGACCATTGTCACCTGTGACCTGAGAGGTACCTCAGTATCTTGATACATGTATTGGTCAGACCATTGTTACCTGTGACCTAAGAGGTACCTCAGTATCTTGATACACGTATCAGTCAGACCACTGTTACCTGTGACCTAAGAGGTACCTCAGTATCTTGATACATGTATCAGTCAGACCATTGTTACTTGTGACCTGAGAGGTACCTCAGTATCTTCATACACGTATCGGTCAGACCATTGTCACCTGTGACCTGAGAGGTACCTCAGTATCTTGATACATGTATTGGTCAGACCATTGTTACCTGTGACCTAAGAGGTACCTCAGTATCTTGATACACGTATCAGTCAGACTATTGTTACCTGTGACCTGAGAGGTACCTCAGTATCTTGATATACGTATTGGTCACACCATTGTTACCTGTGACCTGAGAGGTACCTCAGTATCTTGACACGTATCAGTCAGACCATTGTCACCTGTGACGTGAGAGGTACCTCAGTATCTTGATATACGTATTGGTCAGACCATTGTTACCTGTGACCTGAGAAGTACCTCAGTATCATGATACACGTATTTGTCAGACCATTGTTACCTGTGACGTGAGAGGTACCTGAGTATCTTGATACATGTTTCAGAATGACCATTGTTACCTGTGACCTGAGAGGTACCTGAATATCTTGAAACACGTATCGGTCAGACCATTGTTACCTGTGACATGAGAGGTACCTCAGCATCATGATACACGTATCGGTCAGACCATTGTTTCCTGTGACCTGAGAGGTACCTCAGTATCTTGATACACGTATCGGTCAGACCATTGTTACCTGTAACCTGAGAGGTACCTCAGTATCTTGATACACCTATCGGTCAGACCATTGTCACCTGTGACCAGAGAGGTACCACAGTATCTTGATACACGTATCACTCAGACCATTGTCACCTGTGACGTGAGAGGCACCTCAGTATCTTGATACATGTATTGGTCAGACCATTGTTACCTGTGACCTGAGAGGTATCTCAGTATCTTGATACATGTATCGGTCAGACCATTGTCACCTGTGATCTGAGAGGTACCTCAGTATCTTGATACATGTATCGCTCAGACCATTGTCACCTGTAACCTGGGAGGTACCTCAGTATCTTGATACATGTATCTGTCAGACCATTGTTACCTTTGACCTGAGAGGTACCTCAGTATCTTGACACATGTATCAGTCAGACCATTGTTACCTGTGACCTGAGAGGTACCTCAGAATTTTGACACATGTATCGGTCAGACCATTGTTACCTGTGACATGAGAGGTACCTCAGTATCTTGACACATGTATCGGTCAGACCATTGTTACCTGTGACCTGAGAGGTACCTCAGAATTTTGACACATGTATCGGTCAGACCATTGTTACCTGTGACCTGAGAGGTACCTCAGTATCTTGATACATGTATCTGTCAGACCATTATTACCTGTGACCTGAGAGGTACCTCAGTATCTTGGCACACGTATCGGTCAGACCATTGTTACCTGTGACCTGAGAGGTACCTCAGTATTTTGACACATGTATCTGTCAGACCATTGTTACCTGTGACCTGAGAGGTACCTCAGTATCTTGATATACGTATTGGTCAGACCATTGTTACCTGTGACGTGAGAGGTACCTGAGTATCTTGATACACGTATCGGTCAAACCATCATTACCTGTGACCTGAGAGGTACCTGAGTATCTTGATACATGTATCGGTCAGACCATTGTTACCTGTGACCTGAGAAGTATCTCAGTATCTTGATACACGTATCGGTCAGACCATTGTTACCTGTGACCTGAGAGGTACCTCAGTATCTTGATACACGTATCGGTTAGACCATTGTTACCTGTGACCTGAGAGGTACCTCAGTATCTTGATACACGTATCGGTTAGACCATTGTTACCTGTGACCTGAGAGGTACCTCAGTATCTTGATACACGTATTGGTCAGACCATTGTCACCTGTGACCTGAGAGGTACCTCAGTATCTTGATACACATATCAGTCAGACTATTATTACCTGTGACCTGAGAGGTACCTCATTATCTTGATACATGTACCGGTCAGACCACTGTTTCCTGTGACCTGAGAGGTACCTCAGTATCTTGATACACTTATCGGTCAGACCATTGTTACCTGTGACCTGAGATGTACCTCAGTGAATATATCTGTATTTTTCTGTTTTCGAGGTTTCTTCTACTGGAGGATCTTGATAACTTCTTCGAGGAGGCCGAGTTGTGTTCGTGCACCAACTGGACCAACGAAGAGATGACCCAGATGTTGACCATGTACTTTTGAGCAACATCTGAGAAGGAAATTAAAAGATTAGTAATAAACTTGAAACCCTCCATCTCTGCCTTCACTGTTCTACACCCTAACTTCCTTTGGAAGATAAAATGGCCATACTCTTTAACTTATATTTATAATTTTTTTCATTTGCCATGGGGATTGTTCCACCAGCTCTAAAACATACCATCATTACACCTCTTCCTAAGGTACCCCAGCCCAAAATCCATAAAGACTATCAATCTAACTCCACTCATTGCCGTCTGGTAAAAAATTTTTAAAATGTTTTTTTTTTTTTATTTTTTTTATAAACAGTTGCTTAAACATTTTAATAGCTATGGGCTTCTATCCAATAGACAGGTCAGCTTCAGAATTGGTTTTAGCACAGCCACCCCTATATTTATAGCAACCTAACTGATGGTCTTCTTACAGCAGTATTTCTGTGGATATAATCCAATCCCTTTGAAAATGATGACCATAAAAATTCCACTTGCTAAGCTACAAAAATTCAAATCAGAAGAAAATCTCACTGTCTGGATCCCTAGCTATCTTGATAGTAGGACCTTTTGAGTTTACCATAGCAATCAGCTGTCCACTAATGTAACACTAAAACAGAAGGGTCTCTTTTAGGCCAATTACAGTTTTCTTTATTCACTCGTAATATTACTGATGACTTACTGACTTAATCTTACCCTCTGTGCAGATGATATTTTATTACTCCAGTCAAACAGATGTCCCTGTCTTGCAATCCCAACTCAAGCAATCCTTCTCTAGTCTTTGTTACTAGTCTGAGTAAAATAAGCGCCAAATTAACCACAAAAAATGTTATGCTTTTTCTCTTTTCATGGGGCAACCTGATATCCTGTCGTAACTATCTCAAAGACAGAAATATTATTATCTCTGTAACTGAATGCAAATTTAGGCCTAACCCTTGACACTGCGTAAGGATTTACAACACACACTGATAATAATATTAATAAAGTCCTCTCACAACTAAAATTGTGCTATATGATATCACATCTGTTATCTCTTACTGCCTGCAAAGCACGAACCAAGAATGCCATTCCTCCAAACTAGAATACAGTCTTCCTCTACTCTCTTTACACTCTGCTTAAAACATTCAGAGACTACATGTCACTGAGAATAAACTTAACAGATTTGCCCTACCTGTTGATAACCCATGTACACCACTGCAACCTTCAAAATTACCAAAATTTGCTACCATTATTAAAAGGTCCACTTATCTGCTATGTATCTTATTATATAAAATTCTAAATGACAGCTACTCCCCCCTCAGAAAAGAAAACTCCCAATCATGAAAGAGTCCTGGTATTCCCAGTAGAAATTACATCGCTCAACCATCTCACTTTGAAAATATTACTGGTGAACAAGCCTTCTCACAAATAGGCCCAGCTCTCTGGACCAGCTGAAACTAGACAACAAGATGCTCTTACCAAATTTAAGAAGTCTCTGTCAATGAAGTTGCTTGTAACCCCTTTAGAGATAATTGGATGAACTCTTTAAAAGGGATAACGTTCTAAAAATCTTTAGAGTCTCTCAACCGATTTCCTTGGCATTTGATTCTTCTTAACCCTTCATTCCCTTCTTAGTCTCTAGGCCTGTCTCTATAATCTCTCTTTTTTTACTCACTGAGTTTTTTTTTCAAGGAAATTCAATTTTAAATGGTTAAGAAGAAATTGCGGTCGAGTGGCATTCCGAAAGACATGCGTGAATAGGCATGCCTTCGGTGAAGGTTGGGCATCGAGCTGGCAACTCAGCACTGTAAAAATCTACTGCCAATCATTAGCGGACTGGAGTTCCGCTGTGGTGACCCCTAACCGAAAGCCAAAAGACAAACAACAACAAGAAGCAATTGCATGCTGCCAAACTGTATTTCACCCCTTGTAAACCTGCTAATTTATAAATGTGTAAGAACTGTATATTATTCTGCTGTCTTTGAACTTTGTAAAGTTTTGTAAATATGTGAGCCTAACACTATATCATATTGGAAGTGGATAGCTTAAGTTTACTTGCAGTATTTATTGCCTGTGAGCCCAGGTCATGGCTGAAAGGGGACTCTAGACCAGTCCCCCTACATGGTCACCAAGTAATAAGTATTATAGATAGATGTAAGTAATTTTAGAGGAGTGCAAATCAGCACAGAAGTCTCTGGATAATTCCAAAGCAAGGATACTTGTTTACTTACAGCAAGTAATTTTAAGATGCTCTGAAACTGGTCATATTGGGAATATTCTGTCTATCCATTTCTAAGGTATCCAAGGTGAGGAACAGCAATTCATAAAGTCATGTTACCAAAGGCATGTGATATTTGCTGGACAGCAATTCTTACAGCCATGTTACATTAGACACAGGCAATCTAGATATGTTTAACTTAAGGCAGTTACGGGATTTCACCTGCCTGTTGGAGGTTCGAAATAGGCCATGGCATCTTAGTCAGGTGATGGCAGGGTGGGCTCTGTCTATTAGCTAATATTGTTTTTGTATGTTAGACAGAGCAACAAAGGGTTATACAATCATGCTAATTTAAGATAGTAAAGATGTCCCCTCCCCCAGAGGGTGGGTGCAGAAGGGTATGCACGTATGTCTCTTCCAGTTAAAAGACAGGAGTATTGCAGTGTAACTTATGGTGTATGCAACAACCTGAGAAAATATAATGCTAAATGAGCATATTATAATGAGGTATTTAATATTTTTTATCACCTCGGAAATTACACAATGTATTTCAGTTTACTAGATCTACATATCTATTTCTTTATTGAGTGGTTTGCTTTGTTAATTGGGTAAGTGGGCTAGTTCATAGAACCTTTTTATCCATGACCCAGGCCATTTAGGCCATGGCAACATATTTAATCATGTATGCAGAATGTACGATTGAAAATATTATGTTACGATGACAGAATTAAATTACTACAGTCTACATAAATTACATGAAATTCGTACAGTAAGAATCAAATTTATTTTAAAATGTTCCCTATAAAACATTTAAGCAAACCTCTGAGCACTACAGATAGGCCAGAATAGATTACTGGCATTTTATATTTCTGCTTAGATGCTGCTCTAGGTTTTTCTAGTCTTTTATCAAAATGTGTACATTACATTTATATTCAATGCATAGTAATTGGGCTAATTCCATCTCAAATTGATTGAAATTACTAATTTGCTTGATTTTTTGTGGCAGTGATTTCTGTGAAGTTAAAAGAGACACAGAGAAAGATATTTCAGCTGTATTTCAGATAAATGGAGGTCTTACACAATAGATGGTGTTGTCTGTGTTTGACTGGAATGAACAGTCTGTATCTCTTCATGTAAATTTAAAGGCTAGAAAAGCACAGAAAGAGCAACGTAAGACCTTGAATGAGCAGTTCAAGTAAACTGCTGCTTTTGTAGATATAAGCATGAATTTTGTTTTTGTGGTAGGGAGCAGGTTTACAGGTCTTTTTGACAGCAACCTCCAACCTGTGTGCATGTTTATGTGTGTGTCTGTGCATGTGTGTGTGCCTCACTCTGTGTGGGTGTGCATGAGTGTGTTTGTGTGTCTGTCCATCTGTCTGACTGAGTGTGTGTGTGTGTGTGTGTGTGTGTGTGTGTGTGTGTGTGTGTGTGTGTGTGTGTGGGTGTGTGTGTGGGCATCTGTGTGCGTGTGTGTGTGTGTGGGGGGGGCTGTGTGTGAGGGTGTGCATGAGCATTTTTGTGTGTCTGTGTGTGTGTGTGTGTGTGTGTGTGTGTGTGTGTGTGTGTGGGTGTGTATGGATGTGGGTGTGTGTCTGCTGTGTGTGGGTGTGTGTGTGTGTGGGGAAGTGTGTGAGGATGTGCATGAGCATTTGTGTGTGTGTGTGTGTGTGTGTGTGTGTGTGTGTGTGTGTGTGTGTGTGTGTGTGTGTGTGTGTGTGTGTGTGTGTGTGTGTGTGTGTGTGTGTGTGTGTGTGTGTGTGTGTGTGTGTGAGGGTGTACATGAGTGTGTATGTGTCTGTGTGTGTGTGAGTGTGTGTGTGTCTGTGTGTGTGTGTGTGTGTGTGTGTGTGTGTGTGTGTGTGTGTGTGTGTGTGTGTGTGTGTGTGTGTGTGTGTGTGTGTGTGTGTGTTCTGTAATGACATAAAGGCTGTGGTAAGCAGTATTAGCATTTGGTTTAAAACAGTTATGCTATAACTTAAGGAGTTTACGTGATCAGTATTTGGGAACAATGAGAGGTGCTGATTAAATCCAATACATAGATTTGTGATCAGTAGGCATGGATAATGAGAGGTGCTGATTAAATGCAATACATAGATCTGTGATTAGTAGGCACGGCCAATGAGAGGTGCGGACTAAATACAATACATAGATCTGTGATGAGTAGGCACGGACAATGAGAGGTGCTGATTAAATACAATACATAGATCTGTGATCAGTAGGCTCGGACAATGAGAGGTCTGATTAAATACAATACATATATCTATGATCAGTAGGTAAGGACTATGAGAGGTGCTAATTAAAAACAATACATAGATCTCTGGTCCGTGGGTGCAAACAATAAGAGTTGATGATTAAATACATTACATAGATCTGAGATCAGTACGGTGTGGACAATGAGAGGTGCTGATTAAATACAATATATAGATCTGTGATCAGTAGGCACAGACAATGAAAGATGCTGATTAAATACAATATATAGATCTGTGATCAGTAGGCACAGACAATAAGAGGTGCTGATTAAATACAGTACACAAATCTGTGGTCAGTAGGTGCTGAAAATGAGAGGTGCTGATTAAATACAAAACAAAGATCTGTGATTAGCATGCATGGACAATGAGAGGTGCTGAATAAATACAATACACAGATCTGTGGTCAGTAGGCATGGACAATGGAAGATGCTGATTAAATACAATACATAGATCTGTGATCTGTAGGGTGCTGACAATGAGAGGTGTTGATTAAATACAATACATAGATCTGTGATCAGTAGGCATGGACAATAAGAGGTGTGGATTTAATAGAATACATAGATCTGTGGTCAGTAGGTGTGGACAATGAAAATTGCTGATTAAATACAATACATAGATCTGTGATTAGTAGGCACAGACAATGAGTGGTGCTGGTTAAATACAATACATAGATCTGTGACCAGTAGGCATGGACAATGGAAGATGCTGATTAAATACAATACATAGATCTGTGATCTGTAGGGTGCTGACAATGAGAGGTGTTGATTAAATACAATACATAGATCTGTGATCAGTAGGCATGGACAATAAGAGGTGTGGATTTAATAGAATACATAGATCTGTGGTCAGTAGGTGTGGACAATGAAAATTGCTGATTAAATACAATACATAGATCTGTGGTCAGTAGGTGTGGATCATGAGAATTGCTGATTAAATGCTATACATAGATCTGTGGTCAGTTGGCACGGACAATGAGAAGTGCTGATAAAATAGAATACATAGATCTGTGATCAGTAGGCCGGACAATGAGAGGTGCTGATTAAATACTATACATAGATCTGTGGTCAGTAGGCACAGACAATGAGAATTGCTGATTAAATACAATACATAGATCTGTGGTCAGTTGGCATGGACAATGAGAAGTGCTGATTAAATACAATACATAGATCTGTGATCAGTAGGTACGGACAATGAGAGGTGCTGATTAAATACTATACCAAGATCTGTGGTCAGTAGGCACAGACAATGAGAGTGCTGATTCAATACAATACATAGATCTGTGATCAGTAGGCACAGACAATGAGAGGTGCTGATTAAATAGAATACATAGATCTGTGATCAGTAAGCACGGACAATGAGATGTGCTGATTAAATACAATGCATAGATCTGTGATCCGTAGGATGTTGACAATGAGAGGTGCTGAATAAATACAATACATAGATCTGTGGTTAGTAGGGTGCTGACAGTAAGAGGTGATTATTAAATATAATACACAGATCTGTGATCAGTAGGCACGGACAATAAGAGGTGTTGATTAAATACAATACTTAGACCTGTCATCAGTAGGGAGATATAATGAGATGTGCTGATTAAATACAATACATAGATCTGTGATCAGTAGGCATGGACAATGAAAGGTGCTGATTAAATAGAATACATAGATCTGTGATCAGTAGGCATGGACAATAAGAGGTGTGGATTTAATAGAATACATAGATCTGTGGCCAGTAGGTGTGGACAATGAAAATTGCTGATTAAATACAATACATAGATCTGTGGTCAGTAGGTGTGGATCATGAGAATTGCTGATTAAATGCTATACATAGATCTGTGGTCAGTTGGCACGGACAATGAGAAGTGCTGATAAAATACAATACATAGATCTGTGATCAGTAGGCCGGACAATGAGAGGTGCTGATTAAATACTATACATAGATCTGTGGTCAGTAGGCACAGACAATGAGAATTGCTGATTAAATACAATACATAGATCTGTGATCAGTTGGCATGGACACGAGTGGTGCTGATTAAATACAATACATAGATCTGTGATCAGTTGGCATGGACACGAGTGGTGCTGATTAAATACAATACATAGATCTGTGATCAGTAGGGAGCTGACAATGAGAGGTGCTGATTAAATATAATATGCAGATCTCTGAACAGTAGGTGGGGACAATGAGAGGTGCTGATTAAATACAATATATAGATCTGTGATCAGTAGGTGCTGACAATGAGAGGTGCTGATTTAATACAATACATAGATTTGTAGTCACTAGGCATGGACAATGACACCTGCTAATTAAACACAATTCATAGATCTGTGATCAGAAAGCTCGGACAATGAGAGGTGCTGATTCAATGCAATACACAAATCTGTGGTCAGAAGGGTGCTGTCGGTGAGAGGTGCTGATAGAATACAATATATAGATCCGTGTTCAGTAGGCATGGACAATGAGAGGTGCTGATTAAATACAAAACATAGACCTGTGATCAGTAGGCACAGACAATGAGAGATGCTGGTTAAATACAATATATAGATCTGTGATCAGTAGGCACAGACAATAAAATGTGCTGATTAAATACAGTACACAGATCTGTGATCGGTAGGTGAGGACAATGAGAGGTTCTGATTAAATACAATACATAGATCTGTGGTCAGTAGGTGAGAACATTGAGAGGTGATGATTAAATAAAATACATAGATCCATGATCAGTAGGTGAGGACATTGAGAGGTGCTAATTAAATACAATACATGGATCTGTGATCCGTAGCGTGTGGACATTGAGAGGTGCTGACTAAATACAATATATATGTCTGTGATCAGTAGGCAAGGACAACGAGGGGTGCTGGTTAAATGCAGTACACAGATCTGTGATCAGTAGGCATGGACGAGACGTGCTGATTAAATACAATACATAGATCTGTGATCAGAAGGCTCAGACTACGAGAGGTGCTGATTTAATACAATACATAGATTTGTAGTCAGTAGGCATGGACAATGACAGCTGCTGATTAAATACAATTCATAGATCTGTGATCAGAAGGCTCGGACAATGAGAGGTGCTGATTCAATGCAATAAACAGATCTGTGGTCAGAAGGGTTCTGTCGGTGAGGGGGGCTGATAAAATACAATATATAGATCTGTGTTCAATAGGCATGGACAATGAGAGGTGCTGATTAAATACAAAACATAGACCTGTGATCAGTAGGCACAGACAATGAGAGATGCTGATTAAATACAATATATAGATCTGTGATCAGTAGGCACGGACAATGAGAGGTGCTGATTAAATACAAAACAAAGATCTGTGATCAGCACACATGGACAATGAGAGATGCTGTTTAAATAGAATACATAGCTCTGTGATCAGTAGGTGAGGACAATGAGAGGTGCTGATTAAATACAATACATAGATCTGTGATCAGTAGGTGAGAACATTGAGAGGTGATGATTAAACACAATACATAGATCTATGATCAGTAGGTGAGGACATTGAGAGGTCTGATTAAATACAATACATAGATCTGTGATCAGTAATGTGCGGACAATGAGAAGTGCTGATTAAAGTCAATACATAGATCTGTGATCGGTAGTGTGCTGACAATGAGACGTGCTGATTAAATACAATACATAGATCTGTGATCAGAAGGCTCAGACAATGAGAAGTGCTGATTAAATACAAAACATAGATCTTTGGTCAGTAGGGACAGACAATGAGAGGTGCTGATTAAATACAATACATAGATCTGTGGTCAGTAGGTGTGGACAATGAGAATTGCTGATTAAATACAATACATAGATCTGTAATCAGAAGGCTCGGACAATGAGAAGTGCTGATTAAATGCAATACATAGATCTGTGGTCAGTAGGTGGGGACAATGAGAGGTGCTGATTAAATACAATACATAGATCTGTGGTCAGTAGGTGTGGACAATGAGAATTGCTGATTAAATACAGTACATAGATATGTGGTCAGTAGGTGTGGATCATGAGAATTGCTGATTAAATACTATAAATAGATCTGTGGTCAGTTGGCATGGACAATGAGAAGTGGTGATTAAATACAATACATAGATCTGTGATCAGTAGGCACGGACAATGAGAGGTGCTGATTAACTACTATACCAAGATCTGAGGTCAGTAGGCACAGACAATGGGAGGTGCTGATTAAATACAATACATAGATCTGTGATCAGTAGGCACGGACAACGAGAGCTGCTGATTAAATAGAATACGTAGATCTGTGATCAGTAGACACGGACAATGAGAGGTGCTGCTTAAATACAATGCTTAGATCTGTGATCCATAGGATGTTGACTATGAGAGGTGCTGATTAAATACAATACATTGATCTGTGGTCAGTAGAGTGCTGACAGTCAGAGGAGCTTATTAAATACAATACATAGATCTGTGATCGGTAGGCATGGACAATGAGAGGTGCTGTTTAAATACAATGCACCAATCTGTGATCAGTAGGTCAGGACAATAACAGCTGCTGATTAAATACAAAACAAATATCTGTGATCAGTAGGCACGGACAGTGAGATGTGCGGATTAAATACAATACATAGATTTGTGATCTGTAGGGTGCTGACAATGAGAGATTCTGATTAAATACAATGCACCGATCTGTGGTCAATAGCTAAGGACAATGACAGATGTTAATTAAAACCTATACATACATCTGTGATCTGTAGAGTGCTGACAATGACAGCTGCTGATTAAATACAATACATAGATCTGTGATCAGTTTGGTGCTGACACTGAGAGTTGCTGAGTAAATACAATACATAGATCTGTGATCAGTAGACATGGAAAATGAGAGGTGCTGATTAAATAAAAAACAAAGATCTGTGATCAGTAGGCACAGGCCATGAGAGGTGCTGATTAAATGCACTACATAGATCAGTGATCAGAAGGTGAGGGCAATTAGAGGTGCTGATTAAATACAAAACATAGATCTGTGATCAGTAGGTGAGGACAATGAGAGGTGCTGATTAAATAAAAAACTAAGCTCTGTGATCAGTAGGCGCAGCCAGAGGTGCTGATTAAATATAATACATAGAGCTGTAATCAGTAGGTGAGGACAATGAGAGGTGCTGATTAAATACAATACATAGATCTGTGATCAGTAGGTGAGAACATTGAGAGGTGATGATTAAACACAATACATAGATCTATGATCAGTAGATGAGAACATTGAGAGGTGATGATTAAACACAATACATAGATCTATGATCAGTAGGTGCTGACAATGAGAGGTGCTGATTAAATACAATATGCAGATCTCTGAACAGTAGGTGGGGACAATGAGAGGTGCTGATTAAATACAGTACATAGATCTGTGATCAGTAGGCTCGGACAATGAGAGGTGCTGATTCAATTCAATAAACAGATCTGTGGTCAGAAGGGTGTTGTCAGTGAGAGGTGCTGATTAAATACAATACATAGATCTGTGATCAGTAGGCATGGAAAATAAGAGTTGCTGATTAAATACAGTACACAGATCTGTGATCAGTAGGTGAGGACAATGAGAGGTGCTGATTAAATACAAAACATAGATCTGTGGTCAGTAGGGTGCAAACAATGAGAGGTGATGATTAAATACAATACATAGATCTGCGATCAGTAGGCATGAACAATGAGAGGTGCTGATTAAATACATTACATACATCTAGGATCAGTAGGTGCTGACAATGAGAGGTGCTGAATAAATACAAAACAAAGATCTGTGATCAGTAGGTGAGGACAATGAGAGGTGCTGATTAAATAAAAAACTAAGATCTGTGATCAGTAGGTGCAGCCAGAGGTGCTGATTAAATACAATGCATAGATCTGTGATCCGTAGGTGCTGACAATGAGAGGTGCTAAATAAATACAATGCATAGATTTGTGGTTAGTAGGGTGCTGACAGTAAGTGGTGATTATTAAATATAATACACAGATCTGTGATCAGTAGGCACGGACAATAAGAGGTGTTGATTAAATACAATACTTAGACCTGTCATCAGTAGGGAGATATAATGAGATGTGCTGATTAAATACAATACATAGATCTGTGATCAGTAGGCATGGACAATGAAAGGTGCTGATTAAATAGAATACATAGATCTGTGATCAGTAGGCATGGGCAATAAGAGGTGTGGATTTAATAGAATACATAGATCTGTGGTCAGTAGGTGTGGACAATGAAAGTTTCTGATTAAATACAATACATAGATCTGTGGTCAGTAGGTGTGGATCGTGAGAATTGCTGATTAAATGCTATACATAGATCTGTGGTCAGTTGGCACGGACAATGAGAAGTGCTGATAAAATACAATACATAGATCTGTGATCAGTAGGGTGGATAATGAGAGGTGCTGATTAAATACTATACATAGATCTGTGGTCAGTAGGCACAGACAATGAGAATTGCTGATTAAATACAATACATAGATCTGTGGTCAGTTGGCACGGACAATGAGAAGTGCTGATTAAATACAATACATAGATCTGTGATCAGTAGGTACGGACAATGAGAGGTGCTGATTAAATACTATACCAAGATCTGTGGTCAGTAGGCACAGACAATGAGAGTGCTGATTCAATACAATACATAGATCTGTGATCAGTAGGCACAGACAATGAGAGGTGCTGATTAAATAGAATACATAGATCTGTGATCAGTAAGCACGGACAATGAGATGTGCTGATTAAATACAATGCATAGATCTGTGATCCGTAGGATGTTGACAATGAGAGGTGCTGAATAAATACAATACATAGATCTGTGGTTAGTAGGGTGCTGACAGTAAGAGGTGATTATTAAATAAAACACACAGATCTGTGATCAGTAGGCACCGACGATAAGAGGTGTTGATTAAATACAATACTTAGACCTGTCATTAGTAGGGAGATATAATGAGATGTGCTGATTAAATACAATACATAGATCTGTGATCAGTAGGCATGGACAATGAAAGGTGCTGATTAAATAAAATACATAGATCTGTGATTAGTTGACATGGACAATGAGATGTGCTGATTAAATACAATACATAGATCTGTGATCTGTAGGGTGCTGACAATGACAGCTTCTGATTAAATACAATGCATAGATCTGTGATCAGTTTGGTGCTGACACTGAAAGTTGCTGATTAAATACAATATATAGATCAGTGATCAGTAGGCACGGACAATGACAGCTGCTGATTAAATACAATACATAGATCTGTGGTCAGTAGGCTCAGACAATGAGAGTTGCTGATTAAATACAATTCACAGATTTGTGATCAGAAGGCTTAGACAATGAGAGGTGATGATTCAAAGCACTGCATAAGTCTGGGGTTAGTAGGGTGTTGACAGTGAGCGGTGCTGATAAAATACAATACATAGATCTGGGATCAGTAGGCATGGACGATGAGAAGTGTTGATTAAATAAAATACACAGATCTGTGGTCAGTAAGTGCTGACAATGAGAGGTGCTGATTGAATACAATACATAGATCTCTGGTCAGTAGGTTCTGACAATGAGAAGTGCTGATTAAATACAAAATAAAGATCTGTGATCAGTAGACACGGACAATGAGAGGTGCTGATTAAATGCAATACATAGATCTGTTATCAGTAGGCACAGACAATGAGAGGTGCTAATTAAATGCCATATATAGATATGTGATCAGTAGGCACGGACAATAAAACGTGCTGATTAAATACAAACATAGAGCTGTGATTAGAAAGCATGGACAATAAGAGGTGTTGATTAAATACAATACATAGACCTGTGATCTGTAGGGTGCTGACAATGAGAGGTGCTGATTAAATACAATACATAGATCTGTGATCATTAGGATGCTGACAATGAGAGGTGCTGATTAAATACAGTACATAGATCTCTATTCAGTAGGCACAGACAATGAGAGGTGCTGATTAAATACAATACATAGATTTGTAGTCACTAGGCATGGACAATGACACCTGCTAATTAAACACAATTCATAGATCTGTGATCAGAAGGCTCGGACAATGAGAAGTGCTGATTCAAATCAATACACAGATCTGTGGTCAGAAGGGTGCTGTCGGTGAGAGGTGCTGATAGAATACAATATATAGATCCGTGTTCAGTAGGCATGGACAATGAGAGGTGCTGATTAAATACAAAACATAGACCTATGATCAGTAGGCACAGACAATGAGAGATGCTGATTAAATACAATATATAGATCTGTGATCAGAAGGCTCAGACAATGAGAAGTGCTGATTAAATACAATACATAGATCTGTGATCAATAGGTGAGGACAATGAGAGATGCGATTTAAATACAATACACAGATCTGTGGTCAGTAGGTGCTGACAATGAGTGCTGATTAAATACAAAACAAAGATCTGTGATTAGTAGGTACGGACAAGGAGAGGTGCTGATTAAATACAATACATAGATCTGTGGTCAGTAGGGTGCGGACAATAAGAGTGCAGACAATAAGGCTCCGACTATGAGAGGTGCTGATTAAATACAATACATAGATTTGTGATCTGTAGGGTGCTGACAATGAGAGGTGCTGATTAAATACAATGCACTGATATGTGATCAGTAGGCACAAACAATGAAAGGTGCTGATTAAATACAATGCACCGATCTGTTGTCAGTAGTTGAGGACAATGACAGGTGCTGATTAAACCCTATACTTACATCTGTGATCTGTAGGGTGCTGGCAATAACAGCTGCTGATTAAATACAATACCTAGATCTGTGATCAGTGGGCTCGGACAATGAGAAGTGCTGATTAAATACAATACATAGATCTGTGATCAGTAGGTGAGGACAGTGAGAGGTGCGATTTAAATACAATACACAGATCTGTGGTCAGTAGGTGCTGACAATGAGAGGTGCTGATTAAATACAATACACAGATCTGTGGTCAGTAGGTGCTGACAATGAGAGGTGCTGATTAAATACAATACATAGATCTGTGATCAGTAGGTGAGAACATTGAGAGGTGATGATTAAATACAATACATAGATCCATGATCAGTAGGTGAGGACATTGAGAGGTGCTGATTAAATACAATACATAGATCTGTGATCCGTAGCGTGTGGACATTGAGAGGTGCTGACTAAATACAATATATATGTCTGTGATCAGTAGGCAAGGACAACGAGGGGTGCTGGTTAAATGCAGTACATAGATCTGTGATCAGTAGGCATGGACGAGAGGTGCTGATTAAATACAATACATAGATCTGTGGTCAGTAGGGTGCGAACAATGAGAGGTGCTGATTAAATACAATAAATAGATTTGTAGTCAGTAGGCATGGACAATGACAGCTGTTGATTAAATACAATTCATAGATCTGTGATCAGAAGGCTCAGACAATGAGAGGTGCTGATTCAATGCAATAAACAGATCTGTGGTCAGAAGGGTGCTGTATCCAATCTATCCAACACTTTTTGGGGCCAGTCAATCACTCCTAAACTATAAGTTAGGACAGGAAGAACACATTGATTTATAGCTTGGATCTTGTTCCTAGGTGTCAATGCTGTTTTCAGGATTAATTTAACTCTTCTAAAGTACTCCTTACTAAGCTTTATTCGCACTTGTTCATGTTTTATTGCTGATTCTTCATCAATTCCCAAATATTTATACACTCCCTCTTGCTCAAGCTCTTTTATATCACATTCTTGTCCCAAACTGATGTTTTCTTGGTGCTGCAATTTTCCTTTTTTAAAGGTTGCTTTTGCACATTTATCAAGACGAAATGACATTCCAATATCAGCTGAAAAAGTTTTAACAACCTGCAGCTCTGCTTCAGTTCCTCATCTGATGAGCTATACAATTTTAAATTATCGACAAGGAGAAGATGAGAAGTCATTAGACTTTGTTGTTTTTCCACACGCCAAATTATAACCATGGCCTAAGCTGTTAAGTAAACAGCTTAATGGGTTAATGGCAAGGAGGAATAGCAAGGGTGACAGAGAGTCACCCTGGAATATCCACCTTTGGATTTTTATCCCTGGGATAATAATCTGTCCTTTGTCATGGCTTAATTGCAAAGTGGTCTGCCACTGTTTCATCGTTACTGTAATGTAGTCGATCAGTGTAAGGTGCATCTTATACATTTTTAAGCACTCTTTTATCCATGAGTGTGGGACACCATCAAATGCTTTTTTGTAGTCAATCCATGCCATACTTACGTTCTTCCCCTTCTTACAATTCTCTGCTATAACTTTATTTAACAACAAATGATCATTTGTTCCACATGACTTTCTTTTATTGCCTTTTTGATCTACTGACATAATTGAGTTTTCTTCTAAATGGCTATAAACTCTGTCAGCGTCAATTCCCGTATATATTTTGTACGTTGTCGGAAGACAACTTATTGATCTCTAATTTATCGGGTACTTGCAGGTTCATTCTTAAGTAGGATCACTGTTTTTCCTGTTGTTAACCAGTGCGGTGTATGTTTGGGGTGCTCATATAAATAGTTCTAACTCATGGCTAAATCCTTGTGCAAAGAAGTTAATACTTTAAGCCAAAAGTTAGGTACTGCATCTGGGCCTGGGGTTTTTCAGTTAGAGGCTTTTCTCAACTTTATTTCAATCTCTCTGGCTGTTATTTCATCCCATTTCATATCCTGTACCTTTAAACTTCTTATTCTTTCTTTTACTTCTTCTATCAATTTAGCATCTTTGTTATGTTCATAGGTTCATAGGTTGGTACTAGGCTATCAGCCCTAGGGCCTATACAAGCCTAGCCATAACAATTCCCTGGCTATTTCTTCCCACATTATTTACTTTCCACAGGATCTTCATAGATACTTCTCCAAAATGTATCTACTTCCTCTTTTTTTAGAGGTCTATCAATTCCTTTTAACTGTGATCAGTAGGTGGGGACAATGAGAGGTGCTCAATAAATACAATACATAGATCTTGGGCCAGTAGAGTGCTGACAATGAGAGGTGCTGGTTAAATACAAAACATAGATCTGTGATCAGTAGGTGCAGACAGTGAGAAGTGCTGATTAAATACAATACACAGATCTGTGATCGGTAGGTGAGGACAATGAGAGGTGCTGATTAAATACAAAATAAAGATCTGTGATCAGTAGGCACGGACAATGAGAGGTGCTGATTAAATACAATACATAGATTTGTGATCTGTAGGGTGCTGACAATGAGAATTGCTGATTAAATACAATACATAGATCAGTGATCAGTAGGTGAGAACATTGAGAGGTGCTGATTAAATACAATACATAGATCTGTGATCAGTAGGTGAGAACATTGAGAGGTGATGATTAAATACAATACATAGATCTGTGATCAGTAGCGTGCAGACAATGAGAGGTGCTGACTAAACACAATACATAGATCTGTGATCAGTAGGCATGGACAATGGAAGGTGCTGATTAAATACAACAAATAGATCTGTGGTCAGTAGGTGCTGACAATGAGAGCTGCTGATTAAATACAATATATCGATCTGTGATCAATAGGTGAGGACAATGAGAGGTATGATTTAAATACAATACACAAATCTGTGGTCAGTAGTTGAGGACAATGACAGCTGCTGATTAAATACAATACATACATCTGTGATCTGTAGGGTGCTGGCAATGACAGCTGCTGATTAAATACAATACACAGATCTGTGATCAGTAGGCATGGACAATGAGAGGTGCTGATTAAATACAATACATAGATCTTTGGTCAGTAGGGTGCAAACAATGAGAGGTGCTACTTAAATGTAACACATTGATCTGTGGTCAGTAGGCACAGCAATGACAGGCGCTTATTAAATACAATACGCAGATCTGTGATCAGTAGGCACGGACAATGAGAGGTGCTGATTAAAGACAATACATAGATCTGTGGTCAGTACGCTCTGACAATGAGAGGTGCTTATTAAATACAATGCATAGATCTGTGATCAGTAGGTGGGAACAATGTGAGGGGATGGTTAAATACAATACAAAGATCTGTGATCAGCAGGCACGAACAATGAGAGGTGCTGATTAAATACAATACATAGATCTGTGGTCAGTAGCCATGGACAATGAGAGGTTCTGATTAAATACAATACAGGGATCTGTAATCAGTAGCATGCGGACAATGAGAGGTGCTGATTAAATACAATACAGGGATCTGTAATTAGTAGGGTGCAGACAATGAGTGGTGCTAATTAAATACAAAACACAGATCTGTGGTCACTAGAGTGCTGATAATGAGAGGTGCTACTTAAATGTAACACATTCATCTGTGGTCAATAGGCACGGACAAAGACAGGTGCTTATTAAATACAATACACAGATCTGTAATCAGTAGGCACGGACAATGAGAGGTGCTGATTAAAGACAATACATAGATCTGTGATCAGTAGGCACGGACAATAAGAGGTGTTGATTAAATACAATACATAGACCTGTGATTAGTAGGCACAGACAATGAGAGGTGCTGATTAATTACTTTACATAGATCTGTGATCAGTAGGCATGGACAATGAGAGGTGCTGATTAAATACAATACATAGATCTGTGACCAGTAGGCATGGACAATGACAGGTGCTGATTAAATACAAAACATAGATCTGTGGTCACTAGGGTGCTGACAATGAGAGGTGCTGATTAAATACAATACATAAATCTGTGATCAGTAGGCATGGACAATAAGAGTTGCTGATTAAATACAAACATAGAGCTGTGATTAGAAAGCATGGACAATAAGAGGTGTTGATTAAATAAAATACATAGACTTGTGATCAGTAGGCACAGACAATGAGAGGTGCTAATAAAATACAATACATAGATCTGTGATCAGTAGTCACAGACAATGAGAGGTGCTGATTAAATACCACACATAGATCTGTGATCAGTTAGTGGGGACAATGAGAGGTGCTGATTAAATACAATATATAGATCTGTGATCAGTTAGTGGGGACAATGAGAGGTGCTGATTAAATACAATACATAGATCTGTAATCAGTAGGGTGCGGACAATGAGAGGTGCTGATTAAAGACAATACATAGATCTGTGATCAGCAGGGTGCGGACAATGAGAGGTGCTGATTAAATACAAAACACAGATCTGTGGTCACTAGAGTGCTGACAATGAGAGGTGCTACTTAAATGTAACACACCGATCTGTGGTCAGTAGGCATGGACAATGACAGGTGCTTATTAAATACAATACACAGATCTGTGATCAGTAGGCACGGACAATGAGAGGTGCTGATTAAAGACAATACATAGATCTGTGATCAGTAGGCATGGACAATGTGAGGTGCTGATTAAAGACAATTCATAGATCTGTGATCTGTAGTCATGGACAATAAGAGGTGCTGATTAAATACAAACATAGAGCATGGACATTAAGAGGTGTTGATTGAATACGATACATAGACCTGTGATCAGTAGGCACAGACAATGAGAGGTGCTGATTAAATACCATACATAGATCTGTGATCAGCAGGCATGGACAACGAGAGGTGCTGATTAAATACAATACATAGATCTGTGATCAGTTGGTGGGGACAATGAGAGGTGCTGATTAAATACAATACATAGATCTGTGATCAGTAGGTGAGTACAAGGAGAGGTACTGATTAAATACAATACATAGATCTGTGATCAGTAGGCACAGACAATGAGAGGTGCTGATTAAATGCAATACATAGATTGGTGATCAGTAGGTGCTGACAGTGAGAGGTGCTGATTAAATACTATACATAGATCTGTGGTTTTTAATTTCTCCAAGTCTTTTGGGTTTCTAGTGCCCATGACGGGAATGGACCCCATTCCTAAGTTAAAGTACAAGTAAACTCATGAAATTAGTATTTTTTCACTCTTTGATGTCAGCCAGAAGTGCTGTTCACAGCACCCTAATGACTCCTTCTGCAATTCGTACAGTGTTACTTGAACTGGTAACCTATCTAAATACGATTGTAAATTCTTTTTTATAAGACCAGTTGCTCCTACTACTATTGGAACTGTCTGGGTATCTTTTTCCACATGGCTCTCATTTCTGCCTGCAGATTGAGGTATTTTATGAGTTTGTGTCTCTCTATACGCAAGACACTGTAGTCACTAGGTGTAGCGATTTCAATAATCATTGCTACTTTAGTCTTCTTTTCTTGGACCACTATTTCCAGTTTTCTAGCATCTATCTTTTGGACTGTTGGTATTGAGTGATCCCATGTGATTTAAACTTCATCATTTACTATGATTCTCTGTGGCTCATGTTTCCAGTGTTTTTCAGCCACTTTGATATCATAATGCTTGCACAATCTCTAGTCTAACAATCTCGCCACATTATTATGCCTTTCAGTATACAGTCCCTCTGCCATTAGAGAGTTGCAACCAGCAATAAGGTGTGTGACTGTTTCCAATTCGGTTCCACAAACCCTACATATGTCTATTTCTCCCACATGTTCAATGGACTTAGTAAACCAGTGTGTATGTAGCCCACTACCTTGGGCTGCCAATATTAGTCTTTCATTTCTTGATGTAAATTCACCTCTCCTTAACCATTCCTGCATTCATTCTTGATCAACATGAGGCTCTTCCAGAAGTTTTTTATACTTGCAACTATATTTATGTTTTTTCCACATTTCTTGCCTTCTCACCTGGTCCTTCACCTTATATTCTTTCTTTTTTTTTTTAGCACATTCAGTTGCTGCCTGGTTTTTATCCACTTCTGGTTTGATTTCCATCCCTGCTTGACGTTGATATGCTTCCGCAAAATCTTAGATTTATTCTCCTCATGTTTCAAAACTTTCACCACATTTGGATCTTGTGAGGTCATTAGATATGTGTGGAGTCCCACGATTGCAGATCTATACATGTAATCAATTTCAAGGAGACCCATCCCTCCTTCAGAACGGGGAATAAATTATCTTGGTATACACTGATTTTTATAAATCATTTGGTGAGCATGAAGCTTCCTTCTTGTTTTAGTATCCAATCTATCCAACACTTTTTGGGGCCAGTCAATCACTCCTAAACTATAAGTTAGGCAGGAAGAACACATTGATTTATAGCTTGGATCTTGTTCCTAGGTGTCAATGCTGTTTTCAGGATTAATTTAACTCTTCTAAAGTACTCCTTACTAAGCTTTATTCGCACTTGTTCATGTTTTATTGCTGATCCTTCGTCAATTCCCAAATATTTATACACTCCCTCTTGCTCAAGCTCTTTTATATCACATTCTTGTCCCAAACTGATGTTTTCTTGGTGCTGCAATTTTCCTTTTTTAAAGGTTGCTTTTGCACATTTATCAAGACGAAATGACATTCCAATATCAGCTGAAAAAGTTTTGACAACCTGCAGCTCTGCTTCAGTTCCTCATCTGATGAGCTATACAATTTTAAATTATCGACAAGGAGAAGATGAGAAGTCATTAGACTTTGTTGTTTTTCCACACGCCAAATTATAACCATGGCCTAAGCTGTTAAGTAAACAGCTTAATGGGTTAATGGCAAGGAGGAATAGCAAGGGTAACAGAGAGTCACCCTGGAATATCCACCTTTGGATTTTTATCCCTGGGATAATAATCTGTCCTTTATCATGGCTTAATTGCAAAGTGGTCTGCCACTGTTTCATGGTTACTGTAATGTAGTCGATCAGTGTAAGGTGCATCTTATACATTTTTAAGCACTCTTTTATCCATGAGTGTGGGACACCATCAAATGCTTTTTTGTAGTCAATCCATGCCATACTTATGTTCTTCCCCTTCTTACAATTCTCTACTATAACTGGTACTGATTAAATACAAAATAAAGATCTGTGATCAGTAGGCACGGACAATGAGAGGTGCTGATTAAATACCATACATAGATCTGTGATCAGTAGGTGGGTACAATGAGAGGTGTTGATTAAATAGTAAACATAGACCTGTGATCAGTAGGCACAGACAATGAGAGGTGCTAATTAAATACCATGCATAGATCTGTGATCAGTAGGTGGGGACATTGAGAGGTGCTGATTATATACTATACATAGATCTGTGATCAGTAGGGTGCAGACAATGAGGGGTGCTGATTAAATACAATACATAGATCTGTGATCAGTAGGTGGGGATAATGAGAGGTGCTACTTAAATACAATAAACAGATCTGTGATCATTAGGATGCTGACAATGAGAGGTGCTGATTAAATACAATATGTAGATCTGTGATCAGTAGGTGGGGACAATGAGAGGTGCTGATGAAATACAATACATAGATCTGTGGCCAGTAGGTGCGAGCAATGAGAGGTCCAGATTAAATACAATACAGAGATCTGTGATCCGTAGGCATGGACAATGAGAGGTGCTGATTAAATACAATACATAGATCTGTGGTCAGAAGGGGGCTGACAATGAGAAGTGCTGATTAAATACAATATGTAGATTTCTGATCAGTAGGTGAGGACAATCAGAGGTGTTGATTAAATACAATAGATCAATCTGTGATTGGCAGGCATGGACAATGAGACATGCTAATTAATTACAATACACAGATGTGTGATCAGTGGGATGCGGACAATGACAGGTGCTGATTAAATACAATACATAGATCTGTGATCAGTAGGTAGGGACGATGAGAGGTGCTGATTAAATACAATACATAGATCAGTGATCAGTAGGTAGGGACGATGAGAGGTGCTGATTAAATACAATACATAGATCTGTGATCAGTAGGTAGGGACGATGAGAGGTGCTGATTAAATACAATACATAGATCAGTGATCAGTAGGTAGGGACGATGAGAGGTGCTGATTAAATACAATACATAGATCTGTGATCAGTAGGTAGGGACGATGAGAGGTGCTGATTAAATACAACACTTTGATCTGTGATCAGTAGGGTGCTGACAATGACAGGTACTGATTAAATACAATACATAGATCTATGGTCAGTAGGGTGCTGACCTTGAGAGGTGCTAATTAAATACAATACATAGATCTGTGGTCAGTAGGCACAGACAATGAGAGGTGCTGATTAAATACAATAGATAGATCCCTGATCAGAAGCTGCGGAAAATGAGTGGTGCTGATTAAATACACTACATACATCTGTGATCAGTAGGCTGCGGACAATGACAGGTTTTGATTAAATACAATACATAGATCTGTGATCAGTAGGTGCAGACAGTGAGAGGTGCTGATTAAATACAATACATAGATCTGTGATCAGTAGGTGAGAACATTGAGAGGTTCTGATTAAATACAATACATAGATCTGTGATCAGTAGGTGCAGACAGTGAAAGGTGCTCACTACATACAATACATATATCTGTAATCAGAAAGCATGGATAATGAGAGGTGCTGATTAAATACAATACATAGATCTGTGACCAGTAGGCTGTGGACAATGACAGGTGCTGGTTAAATACAATACATAGATCTGTGATCAGTACGTGAGGACAATGAGAGGTGCTGATTAAATACAATACATAGATCTGTGACCAGTAGGGTGCGGACAATGACAAGTTTTGATTAAATACAATACATAGATGTGTGATCAGTAGGCATGGACAATAAGAGGGGCTGATTAAATACAATTCATAGATCTGTGGTCAGTAGGTGCTGACAATGAGAGGTGCTGATTAAATGCAATACATAGATCAGTCATCAGCAGGCATGGACAATGAGAGGTGCTAATTAAATACAATACATAGATCTGTGGCCAGTAGGTGCGGGCAATGAGAGGTCCTGATTAAATATAATACAGAGATCTGTGATCCATAGGCACGGACAATGAGAGGTGCTGATTAAATACAATATACAGATCTGTGATCATTTGGGTGGTGACAATGTGAGGTGCTGATTAAATACAATAGATAGATCTGTCATCAGTAGGCACGGACAATGAGACGTGCTAATTACATACAATACACAGATTTGTGATCAGAGGGTGCGGACAATGACAGGTGCTGATTAAGTACAATACATAGATCTGTGATCAGCAGGCTCGTACAATGAGAGGTGCTGATTAAATAAAATACATGGATCTGTGACCAGTAGGCACAGACAATGAGAGGTGCTGACTACATACAATACATAGATCTGTTACCAGTAGGCATGGACAATGAAAGGTGCTGATTAAATACAATACATACATCTGTGACCAGTAGGCTGCAGACAATGACAGGTTTTGATTAAATACAATACATAGATCTGTGATCAGTAGGTGGGGACAATGACAGGTTCTGGTTAATACAATACATAGATCTGTGATCAGTAGGTGGGGACAATGACAGGTTCTGGTTAATACAATACATAGATATGTGATCAGTACGCACGGACAATAAGAGGTGCTGATTAAATACAAAACAAAGATCTGTGATCAGTAGGGTGCTGTCAATGAGAGGTGCTGATTAAATACTATACACAGATCTGTGATCAGTTGGCATGGCCAATGACAGCTGCTGATTAAATACAATACATAGATTTGTGATCAGTAGGGTGCGTGCAATGACAGGTGCTGATTAAACACAATTCATAGATCTGTGACCAGTAGGCACGGACAATGAGAGGTGCTGATTAAATACAAAACATAGATCTGTGATCAGAAGGTGGGGACACTGAGAGGTGCTGATTAAATACAATAGATAGATATGTGATCAGTAAGTGAGATCAATGAGAGGTTCTGATTAAATACAATACATAGATCTGTAATCAGTAGGTGAGAACATTGAGAGGTGCTGATTAAATACAATACACAGACTGTGATCATTAGGCATGGACAATGAGAGGTCCTGATTAAATAAAATACATAGATCTGTGATCAGTAGGTGCTGACAATAAGAGGTGCTAATTAAATACAATACATAGATCTGTGATCAGTAGGCATGACAATGACAGACACAGATTAAATACAATACATAGATTTGTGATCAGTAGGTTAGGACAATGAGAGGTGCTGAGTAAATACAATACATAGATCTGTGATCAGTAGGCTCGGACAATTAGAGGTAGTGATTAAATACAACTCACCACAGCTCCACGTGGTGTCCTGCAGAGTGATACAGGCAACAGAGAGACTCAAGAGAGACTTTTCCAGATTTAAGTATTTTTTCTCTGTTTTTTGCTCCGACTGCCTTTTCCTGCCTAAAAACGATTTTCTAACTGTTCTGTGCTTTAAAAAGTTTAAATTGCATTTGCCTTTCTGCTTTTTACAGTTTTTGCACTTGTTTTATATAATTTAAAGTCATTTTTGTATTGTGTAACTGTTGTAGGCTACACACTAAAGTGCGCTAGCCTGTTTATAGCATTTATAGTGTTTTCTGTGTGTCTTTCTGCTGTTTCCTGAAAAAAAACAAAAAAAAATATTCTCTTTTCCCACCTTTGCTGAACTAGATTAGTCCAGATTTCTGGCTTTGTTGAATTCCGGACTGTGGTATAGTTTTCTGTGTTGCCCATATCCTTACTTGGATAGGAGGAAGCTTCTCTGTTCACCAGTGAGAGTGGGTAGCTTTGAGCAGTCTATCTGTCCTTGGAGGAGTGGTCTCAGCCCTGAAACTAGTAGCTTATTGGCCGTTTTGGGTCAATTCCTATCTCTTTCAGTTCCCCTGCTTTAAAGCCCGCATTTGCGCGGTTTTGCGTAATTTTGCGCATAGCGCAGCATTGGGCAGTGCCGCTTAAACAGGTTTAAACTATTCCCGGCTCCACAAAGTCTGCTCTTCACTTTTTCCCTTAGAACTGTTCTAAATCTCAAAGTAAGCACTCTATTTTCATTCTAAATCCCTGCACTTGCTCGTATAAGTAATCTTATAAGTAAACACTAATAAACTAAAGCACTACACCCTCTTATACTCCTTTTAAGTACTTGGCTCCCTATTGGTCTTTTCTGACCAGTCTATAAGTAGTTCCTTATACTATTCTGGCATGTCCAAAGGTCAGTTTTGGGTTTACTCCCGGTCCAGCTGGTGAATCTGGGAATCTTGAGGCAATGTTACAACTGCCTTATGTACACAGACCACCCTCTCCTCCTCCCAACAAGCTCAAATATATGTGAGAGATGCAACTATATAGTCAAACTGGAGGCTGATCTCTCTCAACCCAGTACTGGCACATTCAGTCAGGAGGAGAAGGTAACCACATACACCACAAATCCAGTCTCACATAGACCTATCGCATCAGCAAACCAAACACATAAACACACAAAAACATACTCGGAGGCTCTAAATAAAAATCTACCTAAGCAGCAGAGACCTCCAAAGCAGACATCCAAGCAACCCCTACCCTGCAACAAATCCCACGTATCACATAGTTCACAAAGTCAGTGTGCCACACAGTCACAGCCCTTAAGGCTAAACAACACACCTAATACACTTGTAATAGGTGACTCTATTGTCAGACACACTGACGTCCCACTCACCACACTGAACAAGGAGAAGGTCACGGTGAGCTGACTGTCGGGTGCCAGGCTCTGCCACATAACACAAGCACTCAGGTCACTCCAAAGCATGTACAAATATGACTCTGTCATTGTCCATGTTGGTGTGAATGACCTGAGACGTACCTCCCTGGACTACATGAAAGGAGACATAGAGGAACTCTCTGATCATGTAGCCCAGGTGGGTATGACCCTGACCTTGAGTAGAAGCTTGCCCTCACCAAGAATGATGCCACAGTATAAAGACAAAATGATAAATTTTAACAATTGGCTAAAGTATTGGTGTCATTCAAAGGGGATACAGTGTCTGTCAGCCTGGGATGACATGCTCGACAAGCCACGTAGCTTCGCTAGGGACGGCTTGCACCTGTCACCCCTGGGCTTTTGAATACTGGCAAAGGTTCTTGCCACCCCCATAGTGCCTTTTTTAGGCAAGGCTCAAAAGACAAACCCACCTCCATAGACAACACAAGGAAAAAAAAACTAAGGGTAATGCTGCTCAACGCCAGAAGTCTAAACCTCAAGATGCACACACTCGAGACTCTCCTCAGTATGGAGAATATCGATATCTGTGCAGTAACAGAAACCTGGTTCAAGGCTCCCGAGACCACCTCAGCACTACCAGGTTATACCTCATACCATGCTTTTCGGCCCCAAAACTAGGACCGAACCACAAAAGGAGGAGGAGTATCCATATTCATCAAAGATACCCACACCTCCAGGTTAGTGGCACTGCACAAAGCATCGGAGACCATCCATGTGCAACTAACAGTGGGCAAAACTGCTTTTCAGTTTGTAGCCTGCTACAGACCACCCTCCCAAACTCAGGAACCCCACTCGACATTCCTGAGAACACTGGAGAATATGAAGGTCTCTCCAAACACCATTATATTGGGTGACTTCAACTACCCAAACATTGACTGGGAAAACTACGCAAGCCCCAACACCCTTGCCCAATGGTTCCTACAATTTATAAACTCAAATGCTATGGAACAACTGGTCACCACTCCCACAAGAGGGGAAAACATATTGGACCTGGTCATCACCAATATGGGGACTCTATGTTCCACACCAGAGGTATACCCCTTATTGGTAAGATCAGACCATAAATTAATCTCACTGGACATCCATATCCCGTCCCCACCCCCAGCCTAGGAAACCACGGTGAAAAACGTCTCAAAAGCAAACTTCACACTTCTCAAAACCGAGGTGGAATCCTTCAAAGCCCCCGGGCCAGTGGAAAATACGGCCCAAACTGCAGAATCCTTTACAAAAGCATTCTATGGACACCTACAGGAATGCATAGAGCATGCTATCCCAAATAAAACCAAGACTCACTCCTCCAAAGGCAGGAGACCTGTCTGGTGGACCTCGGCCATAAATAAACTATACAACAGAAGGAGGAAGCTACTACATGATAGAGCAAAATCCCAAAAAGGGAAGGCATCTCTAATCAGTACTAGCAAGAAACTACGATCCCTCATAAAATCATCTAAGGCCAGCTTCGAAAGAAAAATTGCACAAGGGACTAAAGATAATCCCAAGGCCTTCTTTAGTTATGTCAGGAACCTGGGTGGCAACTCCCAGATATGCTCTGAGTTAGTGCAAAATGACAAAAAATACACTGAACCCACAGACATTGCCAACATCCTGGCAGACAGGTTCAGTGCAAACTTCTCCCCCCCTTCTCCCCCAAAAGTACAAATGTCTATCCCAACAGAGTGTAGCCTCCCTGAGATCACAGATGCACAGGTGAGAGCTGCCCTCTCCAAAGCAAAAAACATAGCATCAATGGGACCGGACGGTGTCCTGGGCTGCATCTTACATGAGCTCCAAGAAGAACTGAACCCTCACATAAAGTCACTGTTCAATCTCAGCCTTACTACAGGATATGTACCCAAGGAATGGCATACAGCAACTGTGGTCACGCTCCACAAAGGTGGTGCCACAACGGACCCCAGAAACTATCGCCCTATAAGCCTGACTAGCCTGGTCTGCAAAGCTATGGAGTGTATCATCATGGAAATCATAAAAAAAGACATTGGGAACCTCCAGACACTGGATCCTACCCAATTCGGCTTTGTTAAGGGCAGATCTTGCCTCTTGAACCTGGTCGACTTCTTTGAGACAGTTACCTAGGCCATAGATGAAGGGAAGGTAGTCCACACAGCCTACCTGGACCTCGCAAAAGCCTTCAACACAATACCCCACTTGGGCATCATAAATAAGCTCACCAGCTTAAATATCAACCCCTATGTCACAAGATGGGTTGCAAACTGGCTCAGGGATAGATCCCACATGGTCAGAATTGCAGGTGCCATGTCAGACTCTAAACCAGTTATAAGTGGTGTCCCACAAGGCTCAGTCCTGGGACCTCTCTTGTTCGGTATATATTTCTCTGAGGTACAGGCTAACATGGGTGGACTATGGCTGACCAAGTTCACAGATGACTGCAAACTGGGTGCCATAATCGACTCCCCGGCTGACACAAGCATCCTCCAAAAGGGTCTCACAGAGATGGATAACTGGTGACAGAACCATGGCCTAAAGCTAAATGCCAAAAAGGGCATAGTCATCCCCTTTGGGAAAAACAAAGTGTCCACAAATTACCACATTGGTGGCAATCCATTAAGTACGGAAGAAGTAATTAGTGACTTGGGGACCCAAGTAAATAGTAATCTCTCCTTTGACAATCACGTTGCCAAAGTGGTTAGAAAGACCTTCTATATAGCCCACCTTATCACAAAAGGGTTCACATCTAGATCAAGAGAGGTCATTGTGCCCCTCTACTCATCACTCATCAGGCCTATAATTGAATACAACACCACATTTTGGATGTACCTTACCTGACACCTGCAGCAACTGGAAAGGCCCCAAAAGTACCTCACCAAGAGGATCAAGGGACTCAAACAGATGCCCTATGCAGTTCAGCTAAAGAAACTCTAGCTGTACTCAGTTGCGTACCGCCTACTCAGAGGCGATCTGTACCTGACGTATAAAGCCATGTCCAACCCAGAATTAATGGACATGCTCCACCTCAGGAAATCGAAATCCCCTAGAGCTACACACTCCAGGGATTTGAACCTCAGCACAGAAATAAATAGGACATGCTGGAGGGACAGATTCATATACCAGAGGCTCCCCTCACTCTGGAACAAAATCCCAATACATGTTAGGCAGAGCCCCTCATTGATCCTCTTCAAGAGAAATCTTGACAAGTGGATGGGAGATCGTACGTTTACCCCAGGATCTCTTCTGCATCCCTGCTAGACAGAGGCACAGTAAACTAACCTTAAAAGGGCTATCTTCTGTGACCTACTTTACAGAGGCACAGTCAACTAATCTAAAAGGGTGGCGAAAGCCAAACACACTCTGGTTAGGCTTATAAATGCCCTAGGGCAGATTGCCTAGTATCACCCTATGAACCTATGAACCTATGAACAATACATAGATTTCTTATCAGTAGGTGGGGACAATGATAGTTGCTGATTGGGTCTATATTTGAACATCGACTTTTTAAAATGAATGCTCTAATATTGATGCCTATTCAGCGAATGCTGACAATATCGAACATGCAGAACTGTGAATTTTTTCCCTACATAGATCTGTGGTCAGGAGGTGTTGACAATGAGAGGTGCTGATTAAATACAATACATAGATCTGTGATCAGTAGTTGGGGGCAATGACAGGTGCTGATTAAATGCTATACATAGATCTGTGATCAGTAGGTGAGAACATTGAGAGGTGAGGATTAAATACAATACATAGATCTGTGGTCAGTAGGTGTGGACAATGAGAGGTGCTGATTAAAGACAATACATAGATCTGTGATCAGCAGGCATGGACAATAAGAGGTGGTGATTAAATACAAACATAGAGCTGTGATCAGAAAGCATGGACAATAAGAGGTGTTGATTAAATACAATATATAGACCTGTGATCAGTAGGCACAGACAATGAAAGGTGCTAATTAAATACCATACATAGATCTGTGATCAGTAGGCATGGACAATAAGAGGTGCTGATTAAATACAAACATAGAGCTGTGATAAGAAAGCATGGACATTAAGAGGTGTTGATCGAATATGATACATAGACCTGTGATCAGTAGGCACAGACAATGAGAGGTGCTGATTAAATACCATACATGGATCTGTGATCAGTAGGCACGGACCATGAGAGGTGCTATTTAAATACAGTACATAGATCTGTGATCAGTAGGGTGCAGACATTGAGAGGTGATGATTGAATACAATACATAGATCTGTGATCAATAGGTGGGGACAATGAGAAGTGCTCTTTAAATACAATAAATAGATCTGTAATGATAAAGCTCAGAACATGATAGGTGCTGATTAAATATAATACATAGATCTGTGATCAGTAGGCATGGTCAACGAGAGGTGCTGATTAAATATAATATTTAGATATGTGGTCATTAGGGTGCTGACACTGAGAGGTTCTGATTAAATACAATACGTAGATCTGTGATGAGAAGGCTTGGACAACGAGAGATGCTGATAAAATACAACACATAGATCTGTGGTCAGTAGGTGCTGACAATGAAAGGTGCTGGTCAAACACAATACATAGATCTGTGATCAGTAGGTGTGGACAATGAGAAGTGCTGATTAAATACAGTATATAGATCTTTGGTCAGTAGGCATGGAAAATGAGAGGTGCTGGCAAAATATAAAACATAGATCTGTGATCAGTAGGCACGGACAATGAGAGGTGCTGATTAAATACAACACATAGATCTGTGATTAGTAGGTGCTGACAATGAGAGGTGCTGATTAAATACAATACATAGATCTGTGATCAGTAGGTGGGGACAATGAGAGGTGCTGATTAAATACAATACATAGATCTGTTATCAGTAGGCACGGACAATGAGAGGTGCTGATTAAATACAATACATAGATCTGTGATCAGTAGGTGCGGACAATGAGAGGTGCTGATTAAATACAATACATAGATCTGTGATTAGTAGGTGCGGACAATGAAAGGTGCTGGTCAAACACAATACATAGATCTGTGATTAGTAGGTGCGGACAATGAAAGGTGCTGGTCAAATACAATACATAGATCTGTGATCAGTAGGCACGGACAATGAGAGGTGCTGATTAAATACAATACATAGATCTGTGATCAGTAGGTGGGGACAATGAGAGGTGCTGATTAAATACAATACATAGATCTGTGATCAGTAGGCACGGACAATGAGAGGTGCTGATTAAATACAATACATAGATCTGTGATTAGTAGGTGCGGACAATGAAAGGTGCTGGTCAAACACAATACATAGATCTGTGATTAGTAGGTGCGGACAATGAGAGGTGCTGATTAAATACAACACATAGATCTGTGATCAGTAGACACGGACAATGAGAAGTGCTGATTAAATACAATACATAGATCTGTGATCAGTAGACACGGACAATGAGAAGTGCTGATTAAATACAATACATAGATCTGTGATTAGTAGGGTTCTGACAATGACAGGTGCTCAATAAATACAATACATAGATCTGTGATTAGTAGGTGCTGACAATGACAGCTGTTGATTAAATACAATACACAGATCTGTGATCAGTAGGTGTGGACAATGAGAAGTGCTGATTAAATACAAAACATAGATATTTGGTCAGTAGGCACGGACAATGAGATGTGCTGATTAAATACAAAACATAGATCTGTGATCAGTAGGTGTGGACAATGAGAAGTGCTGATTAAATACAAAACATAGATCTTTGGTCAGTAGACACATACAATGAGAGGTGCTGATTAAATACAAAACATAGATCTGTGATCAGTAGGTGTAGACAATGAGAGGTGCTGATTAAATACAAAACATAGATCTGTGATCAGTAGGCATGGACAATGAGAGGTGCTGTTTAAATACAATACATAGATCTGTGATTAGTAGGGTGCTGATGATGAGAGGTGCTGATTAAATAAAATACATAGATTTGTGATCAGTAGCTGGGGACAATGAGAGGTGCTAATTAAATACAATACATAGATCTGTGATCAGTAGACACAGACAATGAGAGATGCTGATTAAATACAATACATAGATCTGTTATCGGTAGGCACGGGCCATGAGAGGTGCTATTTAAATACAATACATAGATCTGTGATCAGTAGGGTGCTGACGACGAGAGGTGCTGATTAAATAAAATACATAGATTTGTGATCAGTAGCTGGGGACAATGAGAGGTGCTAATTAAATACAACACATAGATCTATTATCAGTAGGCACAGACAGTGAGAGGTGCTGATTAAATACAATACATAGATCTGTGATCAGTAGACACGGACAATGAGAGGTGCTGATTAAATACAATACATAGATCTGTGATCAGTAGACACGGACAATGAGAGGTGCTGATTAAATACAATACATAGATCTGTTGTCAGTAGGCACGGGCCATGAGAGGTGCTATTTAAATACAATACATAGATCTGTGATCAGTAGGGTGCAGACATTGAGAGGTGAAGATTGAATACAATACATAGATCTGTGATCAATAGGTGGGGACAATGAGAGGTGCTCTTTAAATACAATAAATAGATCTATGATGAGAAAGTTCAGAACATGATAGGTGCTGATTAAATATAATACATAGATCTGTGATCAGTAGGTGTGGACAATGAAAGCTGCTGATTAAATACAATACATAGATCAGTGATCTGTAGGTGCTGACAATTAGAAGTGCTGATTAAATACAACACATTGATCTGTGATCAGTAGGCTCGGACAATGAGAGGTGCTGATTAAATACAATACATATATCTGTGATCAGTAGTTGGGGACAATGAGAGGTGCTGATTAAATACAATACATAGATCTGTGATTAGTAGGCACGGACAATGAGAGATGCTCAATAAACACAATACATAGATCTGTGATTAGTAGGTGCTGACAATGACAGCTGTTGATTAAATAAAATACACAGATCTGTGATCAGTAGGTGTGAACAATGAGAAGTGCTGATTAAATAAAAAACATAGATCTTTGGTCAGTAGGCACAGACAATGAGAGGTGCTGTTTAAATACAATACATAGATCTGTGATCAGTAGGTGTGGACAATGAGAAGTGCTGATTAAATACAAAACATAGATCTTTGGTCAGTAGGCACAGACAATGAGAGGTGCTAATTAAATACAATACATAGATCTGTGATTAGTAGGGTGCTGACGACGAGAGGTACTGATTAAATAAAATACATAGATTTGTGATCAGTAGCTGGGGACAATGAGAGGTGCTAATTAAATACAATACATAGATCTATTATCAGTAGGCACGGACAGTGAGAGGTGCTGATTAAATACAATACATAGATCTGTTATCAGTAGGCACGGACCATGAGAGGTGCTATTTAAATACAATACATAGATCTGTGATCAGTAGCATGCAGACATTGAGAGGTGATGATTGAATACAATACATAGATCTGTGATCAATAGGTGGGGACAATGAGATGTGCTCTTTATATACAATAAATAGATCTGTGATGAGAAAGCTCAGAACATGATAGGTGCTGATTAAATATAATACATAGATCTGTGATCAGTAGGTGTGGACAATGAAAGCTGCTGATTAAATACAATACATAGATCAGTGATCTGTAGGTGCTGACAATTAGAAGTGCTGATTAAATACAACACATAGATCTGTGATCAGTAGGCTCGGACAATGAGGGGTGCTGATTAAATACAATACATATATCTGTGATCAGTAGTTGGGGATAATGAGAGGTGCTGAATAAATACAATACATAGATCTGTGATTAGTAGGCACGGACAATGAGAGGTGCTCAATAAATACAATACATAGATCAGTGATCTGTAGGTGCTGACAATTAGAAGTGCTGATTAAATACAACACATAGATCTGTGATCAGTAGGCTCGGACAATGAGAGGTGCTGATTAAATACAATACATATATCTGTGATCAGTAGTTGGGGATAATGAGAGGTGCTGAATAAATACAATACATAGATCTGTGATTAGTAGGCACGGACAATGAGAGGTGCTCAATAAATACAATACATAGATCAGTGATCTGTAGGTGCTGACAATTAGAAGTGCTGATTAAATACAACACATAGATCTGTGATCAGTAGGCTCGGACAATGAGAGGTGCTGATTAAATACAATACATATATCTGTGATCAGTAGGTGGGGATAATGAGAGGTGCTGATTAAATACAATACATAGATCTGTGATTAGTAGGGAGCTGACAATGAGAGGTGCTGATTAAATACAATATATAGATCTGTGATTAATAGGGAGCTGACAATGAGAGGTGCTCAATAAATACAATACATAGATCTGTGGTCAGTAGGCACTGACAATGAGAGGTGCTCAATAAATACAATACATAGATCTGTTATTAGTAGGTGCTGACAATGAGAGGTGCTCAATAAATACAATACATAGATCTGTGATTAGTAGGTGCTGACAATGACAGCTGTTGATTAAATACAATACACAGATCTGTGATCAGTAGGTGTGGACAATGAGAAGTGCTGATTAAATACAAAACATACATCTTTGGTCAGTAGGTACGGACAATGAGAGGTGCTGATTAAATACAAAACATAGATCTGTGATCAGTAGGTGTGGACAATGAGAAGTGCTGATTAAATACAAAACATAGATCTGTGATCAGTAGGTGTAGACAATGAGATGTGCTGATTAAATACAAAACATAGATCTGTGATCATTAGGCATGGACAATGAGAGGTGCTGTTTAAATACAATACATAGATCTGTGATTAGTAGGGTGCTGACGACGAGAGGTGCTGATTAAATAAAATACATAGATTTGTGATCAGTAGCTGGGGACAATGAGAGGTGCTAATTAAATACAATACATAGATCTGTGATCAGTAGACACGGACAATGAGAGATGCTGATTAAATACAATACATAGATCTGTTATCGGTAGGCACGGGCCATGAGAGGTGCTATTTAAATACAATACATAGATCTGTGATCAGTAGGGTGCAGACATTGAGAGGTGAAGATTGAATACAATACATAGATCTGTGATCAATAGGTGGGGGCAATGAGAGGTGCTCTTTAAATACAATAAATAGATCTCTGATGAGAAAGTTCAGAACATGATAGGTGCTGATTAAATATAATACATAGGTCTGTGATCAGTAGGCATGGACAACGAGAGGTGCTGATTAAATATAATATTTAGATATGTGGTCATTAGGGTGCTGACACTGAGATGTTCTGATTAAATACAATACATAGATCTGTGATGAGAAGGCTCGGACAATGAGAGATGCTGATGAAATACAGTACATAGATCTGTGGTCAGTAGGTGCTGACAATGAAAGTTGCTGGTAAAATACAATATATCGATCTGTGATTAATAGGTGCAGACAATGAAAGGTGCTGGTCAAACACAATACATAGGTCTGTGATTAGTAGGTGAGGACAATGAAAGGTGCTGGTCAAACACAATACATAGATCAGTGATCTGTAGGTGCTGACAATGAGAGGTGCTGATTAAATACAACACATAGATCTGTGATCAGTAGGCTCGGACAACGAGAGGTGCTGATTAAATACAATATATATATCTGTGATCAGTAGTTGGGGACAATGAGAGGTGCTGAATAAATACAATACATAGATCTGTGATTAGTAGGCACGGACAATGAGAGGTGCTCAATAAATACAATACATAGATCTGTGATTAGTAGGTGCTGACAATGACAGCTGTTGATTAAATACAATACACAGATCTGTGATCAGTAGGTGTGGACAATGCGAAGTGCTGATTAAATACAAAACATAGATCTTTGGTCAGTAGGCACAGACAATGAGAGGTGCTGTTTAAATACAATACATAGATCTGTGATTAGTAGGGTGCTGACGACGAGAGGTGCTGATTAAATAAAATACATAGATTTGTGATCAGTAGCTGGGGACAATGAGAGGTGCTAATTAAATACAATACATAGATCTATTATCAGTAGGCACGGACAGTGAGAGGTGCTGATTAAATACAATACATAGATCTGTTATCAGTAGGCACGGACCATGAGAGGTGCTATTTAAATGCAATACATAGATCTGTGATCAGTAGCGTGCAGACATTGAGAGGTGATGATTGAATACAATACATAGATCTGTGATCAATAGGTGGGGACAATGAGATGTGCTCTTTATATACAATAAATAGATCTGTGATGAGAAAGCTCAGAACATGATAGGTGCTGATTAAATATAATACATAGATCTGTGATCAGTAGGTGTGGACAATGAAAGCTGCTGATTAAATACAATACACAGATCTGTGATCAGTAGGCTCGGACAATGAGAGGTGCTGATTAAATACAATACATATATCTGTGATCAGTAGTTGGGGATAATGAGAGGTGCTGAATAAATACAATGCATAGATCTGTGATTAGTAGGGAGCTGTCAATGAGAGGTGCTGATTAAATACAATACATAGATCTGTGATTAGTAGGGAGCTGACAATGAGAGGTGCTCAATAAATACAATACATAGATCTGTGGTCAGTAGGCAATGACAATGAGAGGTGCTCAATAAATACAATACATAGATCTGTGATTAGTAGGTGCTGACAATGACAGCTGTTGATTAAATACAATACACAGATCTGTGATCAGTAGGTGTGGACAATGAGAAGTGCTGATTAAATACAAAACATAGATCTGTGATCAGTAGGTGTAGACAATGAGAGGTGCTGATTAAATACAAAACATAGATCTGTGATAAGTAGGCATGGACAATGAGAGGTGCTGTTTAAATACAATACATAGATCTGTGATTAGTAGGGTGCTGACGACGAGAGGTGCTGATTAAATAAAATACATAGATTTGTGATCAGTAGCTGGGGACAATGAGAGATGCTAATTAAATACAATACATAGATCTGTGATCAGTAGACACGGACAATGAGAGATGCTGATTAAATACAATACATAGATCTGTTATCGGTAGGCACGGGCCATGAGAGGTGCTATTTAAATACAATACATAGATCTGTGATCAGTAGGGTGCAGACATTGGGAGGTGAAGATTGAATACAATACATAGATCTGTGATCAATAGGTGGGGGCAATGAGAGGTGCTCTTTAAATACAATAAATAGATCACTGATGAGAAAGTTCAGAACATGATAGGTGCTGATTAAATATAACACATAGGTCTGTGATCAGTAGTCATGGACAACGAGAGGTGCTGATTAAATATAATATTTAGATATGTGGTCATTAGGGTGCTGACACTGAGATGTTCTGATTAAATACAATACATAGATCTGTGATGAGAAGGCTCGGACAATGAGAGATGCTGATGAAATACAGTACATAGATCTGTGGTCAGTAGGTGCTGACAATGAAAGTTGCTGGTAAAATACAATATATCGATCTGTGATTAGTAGGTGCAGACAATGAAAGGTGCTGGTCAAACACAATACATAGGTCTGTGATTAGTTGTTGAGGACAATGAAAGGTGCTGGTCAAACACAATACATAGATCAGTGATCTGTAGGTGCTGACAATGAGAGGTGCTGATTAAATACAACACATAGATCTGTGATCAGTAGTTGGGGACAATGAGAGGTGCTGAATAAATACAATACATAGATCTGTGATTAGTAGGCACGGACAATGAGAGGTGCTCAATAAATACAATACATAGATCTGTGATTAGTAGGTGCTGACAATGACAGCTGTTGATTAAATACAATACACAGATCTGTGATCAGTAGGTGTGGACAATGAGAAGTGCTGATTAAATACAAAACATAGATCTTTGGTCAGTAGGCACAGACAATGAGAGGTGCTGTTTAAATACAATACATAGATCTGTGATTAGTAGGGTGCTGACAACGAGAGGTGCTGATTAAATAAAATACATAGATTTGTGATCAGTAGCTGGGGACAATGAGAGGTGCTAATTAAATACAATACATAGATCTATTATCAGTAGGCACGGACAGTGAGAGGTGCTGATTAAATACAATACATAGATCTGTTATCAGTAGGCACGGACCATGAGAGGTGCTATTTAAATGCAATACATAGATCTGTGATCAGTAGCGTGCAGACATTGAGAGGTGATGATTGAATACAATACATAGATCTGTGATCAATAGGTGCGGACAATGAGATGTGCTATTTATATACAATAAATAGATCTGTGATGAGAAAGCTCAGAACATGATAGGTGCTGATTAAATATAATACATAGATCTGTGATCAGTAGGTGCTGTCAATTAGAAGTGCTGATTAAATACAACACATAGATCTGTGATCAGTAGGCTCGGACAATGAGGGGTGCTGATTAAATACAATACATAGATCAGTGATCTGTAGGTGCTGTCAATTAGAAGTGCTGATTAAATACAACACATAGATCTGTGATCAGTAGGCTCGGACAATGAGGGGTGCTGATTAAATACAATACATATATCTGTGATCAGTAGTTGGGGATAATGAGAGGTGCTGAATAAATACAATACATATATCTGTGATTAGTAGGGTGCTGACAATGAGGGGTGCTGATTAAATACAATACATATATCTGTGATCAGTAGTTGGGGATAATGAGAGGTGCTGAATAAATACAATACATAGATCTGTGATTAGTAGGGTGCTGACAATGAGAGGTGCTGATTAAATACAATACATATATCTGTGATCAGTAGTTGGGGATAATGAGAGGTGCTGATTAAATACAATACATAGATCTGTGATTAGTAGGGAGCTGACAATGAGAGGTGCTCAATAATTACAATACATAGATCTGTCGTCAGTAGGCACTGACAATGAGAGGTGCTCAATAAATACAATACATAGATCTGTTATTAGTAGGTGCTGACAATGAGAGGTGCTCAATAAATACAATACATAGATCTGTGATTAGTAGGTGCTGACAATGACAGCTGTTGATTAAATACAATACACAGATCTGTGATCAGTAGGTGTGGACAATGAGAAGTGCTGATTAAATACAAAACATAGATCTTTGGTCAGTAGGCACGGACAATGAGAGGTGCTGGTTAAATACAAAACATAGATCTGTGATCAGTAGGTGTGGACACTGAGAAGTGCTGATTAAATACAAAACATAGATCTGTGATCAGTAGGTGTAGACAATGAGAGGTGCTGATTAAATACAAAACATAGATCTGTGATCAGTAGGCATGGACAATGAGAGGTGCTGTTTAAATACAATACATAGATCTGTGATTCGTAGGGTGCTGACGACGAGAGGTGCTGATTAAATAAAATACATAGATTTGTGATCAGTAGCTGGGGACAATGAGAGGTGCAAATTAAATACAATACATAGATCTGTGATCAGTAGACACGGACAATGAGAGATGCTGATTAAATACAATACATAGATCTGTTATCGGTAGGCACGGGCCATGAGAGGTTGTATTTAAATACAATACATAGATCTGTGATCAGTAGGGTCAGACATTGAGAGGTGAAGATTGAATACAATAAATAGATCTGTGATCAATAGGCGGGGGCAATGAGAGGTGCTCTTTAAATACAATAAATAGATCTCTGATGAGAAAGTTCAGAACATGATAGGTGCTGATTAAATATAATACATAGGTCTGTGATCAGTAGGCATGGACAACGAGAGGTGCTGATTAAATATAATATTTAGATATGTGGTCATTAGGGTGCTGACACTGAGATGTTCTGATTAAATACAATACATAGATCTGTGATGAGAAGGCTCGGACAATGAGAGATGCTGATAAAATACAGTACATAGATCTGTGGTCAGTAGGTGCTGACAATGAAAGTTGCTGGTAAAATACAATATATCGATCTGTGATTAGTAGGTGCAGACAATGAAAGGTGCTGGTCAAACACAATACATAGGTCTGTGATTAGTAGGTGAGGACAATGAAAGGTGCTGGTCAAACACAATACATAGATCAGTGATCTATAGGTGCTGAAAATGAGAGGTGCTGATTAAATACAACACATAGATCTGTGATCAGTAGGCTCGGACAATGAGAGGTGCTGATTAAATACAATACATATATCTGTGATCAGTAGTTGGGGACAATGAGAGGTGCTGAATAAATACAATACATAGATCTGTGATTAGTAGGCACAGACAATGAGAGGTGCTCAATAAATACAATACATAGATCTATGATTAGTAGGTGCTGACAATGAGAGGTGCTCAATAAATACAATACATAGATCTGTGATTAGTAGGCACGGACAATGAGAGGTGCTCAATAAATACAATACATAGATCTGTGATTAGTAGGTGCTGACAATGACTGCTGTTGATTAAGTACAATACACAGATCTGTGATCAGTAGGCACGGACAATGAGAGGTGCTGATTAAATACAGAACATAGATCTGTGATCAGTAGGTGTGGACAATGAGAAGTGCTGATTAAATACAAAACATAGATCTTTGGTCAGTAGGCACAGACAATGAGAGGTGCTGTTTAAATACAATACATAGATCTGTGATTAGTAGGGTGCTGACGACGAGAGGTGCTGATTAAATAAAATACATAGATTTGTGATCAGTAGCTGGGGACAATGAGAGGTGCTAATTAAGTACAATACATAGATCTATTATCAGTAGGCACAGACAGTGAGAGGTGCTGATTAAATACAATACATAGATCTGTTATCAGTAGGCACGGGCCATGAGAGGTGTTATTTAAATACAATACATAGATCTGTGATCAGTAGGCACGGACCATGAGAGGTGCTATTTAAATGCAATACATAGATATGTGATCAGTAGCGTGCAGACATTGAGAGGTGATGATTGAATACAATACATAGATCTGTGATCAATAGGTGCGGACAATGAGATGTGCTCTTTATATACAATAAATAGATCTGTGATGAGAAAGCTCAGAACATGATAGGTGCTGATTAAATATAATACATAGATCTGTGATCAGTAGGTGTGGACAATGAAAGCTGCTGATTAAATACAATACATAGATCAGTGATCTGTAGGTGCTGACAATTAGAAGTGCTGATTAAATACAACACATAGATCTGTGATCAGTAGGCTCGGACAATGAGAGGTGCTGATTAAATACAATACATATATCTGTGATCAGTAGGTGGGGATAATGAGAGGTGCTGAATAAATACAATACATAGATCTGTGATTAGTAGGGAGCTGACAATGAGAGGTGCTGATTAAATACAATACATAGATCTGTGATCAGTAGGCTCGGACAATGAGAGGTGCTGATTAAATACAATACATAGATCTGTGATTAGTAGGGAGCTGACAATGAGAGGTGCTGATTAAATACAATACATATATCTGTGATCAGTAGTTGGGGGCAATGACAGGTGCTGATTAAATACAATACATAGATCTGTGATTAGTAGGGAGCGGACAATGAGAGGTGCTCAATAATTTCAATACATAGATCTGTCGTCAGTAGGCACTGACAATGAGAGGTGCTCAATAAATACAATACATAGATCTGTTATTAGTAGGTGCTGACAATGAGAGGTGCTCAATAAATACAATACATAGATCTGTTATTAGTAGGTGCTGACAATGAGAGGTGCTCAATAAATACAATACATAGATCTGTGATTAGTAGGTGCTGACAATGAGAAGTGCTGATTAAATACAAAACATAGATCTTTGGTCAGTAGGCACGGACAATGAGAGGTGCTGGTTAAATACAAAACATAGATCTGTGATCAGTAGGTGTGGACACTGAGAAGTGCTGATTAAATACAAAACATAGATCTGTGATCAGTAGGTGTAGACAATGAGAGGTGCTGATTAAATACAAAACATAGATCTGTGATCAGTAGGCATGGACAATGAGAGGTGCTGTTTAAATACAATACATAGATCTGTGATTCGTAGGGTGCTGACGACGAGAGGTGCTGATTAAATAAAATACATAGATTTGTGATCAGTAGCTGGGGACAATGAGAGGTGCAAATTAAATACAATACATAGATCTGTGATCAGTAGACACGGACAATGAGAGATGCTGATTAAATACAATACATAGATCTGTTATCGGTAGGCACGGGCCATGAGAGGTTGTATTTAAATACAATACATAGATCTGTGATCAGTAGGGTCAGACATTGAGAGGTGAAGATTGAATACAATAAATAGATCTGTGATCAATAGGCAGGGGCAATGAGAGGTGCTCTTTAAATACAATAAATAGATCACTGATGAGAAAGTTCAGAACATGATAGGTGCTGATTAAATATAATACATAGGTCTGTGATCAGTAGGCATGGACAACGAGAGGTGCTGATTAAATATAATATTTAGATATGTGGTCATTAGGGTGCTGACACTGAGATGTTCTGATTAAATACAATACAATACATAGATCAGTGATGAGAAGGCTCGGACAATGAGAGATGCTGATAAAATACAGTACATAGATCTGTGGTCAGTAGGTGCTGACAATGAAAGTTGCTGGTAAAATACAATATATCGATCTGTGATTAGTAGGTGCAGACAATGAAAGGTGCTGGTCAAACACAATACATAGGTCTGTGATTAGTAGGTGAGGACAATGAAAGGTGCTGGTCAAACACAATACATAGATCAGTGATCTATAGGTGCTGAAAATGAGAGGTGCTGATTAAATACAACACATAGATCTGTGATCAGTAGGCTCGGACAATGAGAGGTGCTGATTAAATACAATACATATATCTGTGATCAGTAGTTGGGGACAATGAGAGGTGCTGAATAAATACAATACATAGATCTGTGATTAGTAGGCACGGACAATGAGAGGTGGTCAATAAATACAATACATAGATCTATGATTAGTAGGTGCTGACAATGAGAGGTGCTCAATAAATACAATACATAGATCTGTGATTAGTAGGGTGCTGACGATGAGAGGTGCTGATTAAATAAAATACATAGATTTGTGATCAGTAGCTGGGGACAATGAGAGGTGCTAATTAAATACAATACATAGATCTATTATCAGTAGGCACGGACAGTGAGAGGTGCTGATTAAATACAATACATAGATCTGTTATCAGTAGGCACGGACCATGAGAGGTGCTATTTAAATACAATACATAGATCTGTGATCAGTAGCGTGCAGACATTGAGAGGTGATGATTGAATACAATACATAGATCTGTGATCAATAGGTGGGGACAATGAGATGTGCTCTTTATATACAATAAATAGATCTGTGATGAGAAAGCTCAGAACATGATAGGTGCTGATTAAATATAATACATAGATCTGTGATCAGTAGGTGTGGACAATGAAAGCTGCTGATTAAATACAATACATAGATCAGTGATCTGTAGGTGCTGACAATTAGAAGTGCTGATTAAATACAACACATAGATCTGTGATCAGTAGGCTCGGACAATGAGAGGTGCTGATTAAATACAATACATATATCTGTGATCAGTAGTTGGGGATAATGAGAGGTGCTGAATAAATACAATGCATAGATCTGTGATTAGTAGGGAGCTGTCAATGAGAGGTGCTGATTAAATACAATACATAGATCTGTGATTAGTAGGGAGCTGACAATGAGAGGTGCTCAATAAATACAATACATAGATCTGTGGTCAGTAGGCACTGACAATGAGAGGTGCTCAATAAATACAATACATAGATCTGTTATTAGTAGGTGCTGACAATGAGAGGTGCTCAATAAATACAATACATAGATCTGTGATTAGTAGGTGCTGACAATGACAGCTGTTGATTAAATACAATACACAGATCTGTGATCAGTAGGTGTGGACAATGAGAAGTGCTGATTAAATACAAAACATAGATCTTTGGTCAGTAGGCACGGACAATGAGAGGTGCTGATTAAATACAAAACATAGATCTGTGATCAGTAGGTGTGGACAATGAGAGGTGCTGATTAAATACAAAACATAGATCTGTGATCAGTAGGCATGGACAATGAGAGGTGCTGTTTAAATACAATACATAGATCTGTGATTAGTAGGGTGGTGATGACGAGAGGTGCTGATTAAATAAAATACAAAGATTTGTGATCAGTAGCTGGGGACAATGAGAGGTGCTAATTAAATACAATACATAGATCTGTTATCGGTAGGCACGGGCCATGAGAGGTGCTATTTAAATACAATACATAGATCTGTGATCAGTAGGGTGCAGACAGTGAGAGGTGAAGATTGAATACAATACATAGATCTGTGATCAATAGGTGGGGGCAATGAGAGGTGCTCTTTAAATACAATAAATAGATCTCTGATGAGAAAGTTCAGAACATGATAGGTGCTGATTAAATATAACACATAGGTCTGTGATCAGTAGGCATGGACAACGAGAGGTGCTGTTTAAATACAATACATAGATCTGTGATCAGTAGGGTGCAGACATTGAGAGGTGAAGATTGAATACAATACTTAGATCTGTGATCAATAGGCGGGGGCAATGAGAGGTGCTCTTTAAATACAATAAATAGATCTCTGATGAGAAAGTTCAGAACATGATAGGTGCTGATTAAATATAATACATAGATCTGTGATCAGTAGGCATGGACAACGAGAGGTGCTGATTAAATATAATATTTAGATATGTGGTCATTAGGGTGCTGACACTAAGATGTTCTGATTAAATACAATACATAGATCTGTGATGAGAAGGCTCGGACAATGAGAGATGCTGATGAAATACAGTACATAGATCTGTGTTCAATAGGTGGGGACAATGAGAGGTGCTCTTTAAATACAATAAATAGATCACTGATGAGAAAGTTCAGAACATGATAGGTGCTGATTAAATATAATACATAGGTCTGTGATCAGTAGGCATGGACAACGAGAGGTGCTGATTAAATATAATATTTAGATATGTGGTCATTAGGGTGCTGACACTAAGATGTTCTGATTAAATACAATACATAGATCTGTGATGAGAAGGCTAGGACAATGAGAGATGCTGATAAAATACAGTACATAGATCTGTGGTCAGTAGGTGCTGACAATGAAAGTTGCTGGTAAAATACAATATATCGATCTGTGATTAGTAGGTGCAGACAATGAAAGGTGCTGGTCAAACACAATACATAGGTCTGTGATTAGTAGGTGAGGACAATGAAAGGTGCTGGTCAAACACAATACATAGATCAGTGATCTGTAGGTGCTGACAATGAGAGGTGCTGATTAAATACAACACATAGATCTGTGATCAGTAGGCTCGGACAATGAGAGGTGCTGATTAAATACAATACATATATCTGTGATCAGTAGTTGGGGATAATGAGAGGTGCTGAATAAATACAATACATAGATCTGTGATTAGTAGTTGGGGACAATGAGAGGTGCTGAATAAATACAATACATAGATCTGTGATTAGTAGGCACGGACAATGAGAGGTGCTCAATAAATACAATACATAGATCTGTGATTAGTAGGTGCTGACAATGACAGCTGTTGATTAAATACAATACACAGATCTGTGATCAGTAGGTGTGGACAATGAGAAGTGCTGATTAAATACAAAACATAGATCTTTGGTCAGTAGGCATGGACAATGAGAGGTGCTGATTAAATACAAAACATAGATCTGTGATCAGTAGGTGTGGACAATGAGAAGTGCTGATTAAATACAAAACATAGATCTTTGGTCAGTAGGCACAGACAATGAGAGGTGCTGTTTAAATACAATACATAGATCCGTGATTAGTAGGGTGCTGACGACGAGAGGTGCTGATTAAGTAAAATACATAGATTTGTGATCAGTAGCTGGGGACAATGAGAGGTGCTAATTAAATACAATACATAGATCTATTATCAGTAGGCATGGACAGTGAGAGGTGCTGATTAAATACAATACATAGATCTGTTATCAGTAGGCACGGACAATGAGAGGTGCTGATTAAATACAATACATAGATCTGTGATCAGTAGACACGGACAGTGAGAGGTGCTGATTAAATACAATACATAGATCTGTTATCAGTAGGCACGGACCATGAGAGGTGCTATTTAAATACAATACATAGATCTATGATCAGTAGCGTGCAGACATTGAGAGGTGATGATTGAATACAATACATAGATCTGTGATCAATAGGTGGGGACAATGAGATGTGCTCTTTATATACAATAAATAGATCTGTGATGAGAAAGTTCAGAACATGATAGGTGCTGATTAAATATAATACATAGATCTGTGATCATTAGGCATGGACAATGAGAGGTGCTGTTTAAATACAATACACAGATCTGTGATTCGTAGGGTGCTGACGACGAGAGGTGCTGATTAAATAAAATACATAGATTTGTGATCAGTAGCTGGGGACACTGAGAGGTGCTAATTAAATACAATACATAGATCTGTGATCAGTAGACACGGACAATGAGAGATGCTGATTAAATACAATACATAGATCTGTTATCGGTAGGCACGGGCCATGAGAGGTGCTATTTAAATACAATACATAGATCTGTGATCAGTAGGGTCAGACATTGAGAGGTGAAGATTGAATACAATAAATAGATCTGTGATCAATAGGCGGGGGCAATGAGAGGTGCTCTTTAAATACAATAAATAGATCTCTGATGAGAAAGTTCAGAACATGATAGGTGCTGATTAAATATAATACATAGGTCTGTGATCAGTAGGCATGGACAACGAGAGGTGCTGATTAAATATAATATTTAGATATGTGGTCATTAGGGTGCTGACACTGAGATGTTCTGATTAAATACAATACATAGATCTGTGATGAGAAGGCTCGGACAATGAGAGATGCTGATAAAATACAGTACATAGATCTGTGGTCAGTAGGTGCTGACAATGAAAGTTGCTGGTAAAATACAATATATCGATCTGTGATTAGTAGGTGCAGACAATGAAAGGTGCTGGTCAAACACAATACATAGGTCTGTGATTAGTAGGTGAGGACAATGAAAGGTGCTGGTCAAACACAATACATAGATCAGTAATCTGTAGGTGCTGACAATTAGAAGTGCTGATTAAATACAACACATAGATCTGTGATCAGTAGGCTCGGACAATGAGAGGTGCTGATTAAATACAATACATATATCTGTGATCAGTAGTTGGGGATAATGAGAGGTGCTGAATAAATACAATACATAGATCAGTGATTAGTAGGTGCTGACAATGACAGCTGTTTATTAATTACAATACACAGATCTGTGATCAGTAGGTGTGGACAATGAGAAGTGCTGATTAAATACAAAACATAGATCTTTGGTCAGTAGGCATGGACAATGAGAGGTGCTGATTAAATACAAAACATAGATCTGTGATCAGTAGGTGTGGACAATGAGAAGTGCTGATTAAATACAAAACATAGATCTGTGATCAGTAGGCATGGACAATGAGAGGTGCTGTTTAAATACAATACATAGATTTGTGATCAGTAGCTGGGGACAATGAGAGGTGCTAATTAAATACAATACATAGATCTGTGATAAGTAGACACGGACAATGAGAGATGCTGATTAAATACAATACATAGATCTGTTATCGGTAGGCACGGGCCATGAGAGGTGCTATTTAAATACAATACATAGATCTGTGATCAGTAGGGTGCAGACTTTGAGAGGTGAAGATTAAATACAATACATAGATCTGTGATCAATAGGTGGGGGCAATGAGAGGTGCTCTTTAAATACAATAAATAGATCTCTGATGAGAAAGTTCAGAACATGATAGGTGCTGATTAAATATAATACATAGGTCTGTGATCAGTAGGCATGGACAACGAGAGGTGCTGATTAAATATAATATGTAGATATGTGGTCATTAGGGTGCTGACACTGAGATGTTCTGATTAAATACAATACATAGATCTGTGATGAGAAGGCTCGGACAATAAGAGATGCTGATAAAATACAGTACATAGATCTGTGGTCAGTAGGTGCTGACAATGAAAGTTGCTGGTAAAATACAATATATCGATCTGTGATTAATAGGTGCAGACAATGAAAGGTGCTGGTCAAACACAATACATAGGTCTGTGATTAGTAGGTGAGGACAATGAAAGGTGCTGGTCAAACACAATACATAGATCAGTGATCTGTAGGTGCTGACAATGAGAGGTGCTGATTAAATACAACACATAGATCTGTGATCAGTAGGCTCGGACAATGAGAGGTGCTGATTAAATACAATACATATATCTGTGATCAGTAGTTGGGGACAATGAGAGGTGCTGAATAAATACAATACATAGATCTGTGATTAGTAGGCACGGACAATGAGAGGTGCTCAATAAATACAATACATAGATCTGTGATTAGTAGGTGCTGACAATGACTGCTGTTGATTAAGTACAATACACAGATCTGTGATCAGTAGGTTTGGACAATGAGAAGTGCTGATTAAATACAAAACATTGATCTTTGGTCAGTAGGCACGGACAATGAGAGGTGCTGATTAAATACAAGACATAGATCTGTGATCAGTAGGTGTGGACAATGAGAAGTGCTGATTAAATACAAAACATAGATCTTTGGTCAGTAGGCACAGACAATGAGAGGTGCTGTTTAAATACAATACATAGATCTGTGATTAGTAGGGTGCTGACGACGAGAGGTGCTGATTAAATAAAATACATAGATTTGTGATCAGTAGCTTGGGACAATGAGAGGTGCTAATTAAATACAATACATAGATCTATTATCAGTAGGCACGGACAGTGAGAGGTGCTGATTAAATACAATACATAGATCTGTTATCAGTAGGCACGGACCATGAGAGGTGTTATTTAAATACAATACATAGATCTGTGATCAGTAGCGTGCAGACATTGAGAGGTGATGATTGAATACAATACATAGATCTGTGATCAATAGGTGGGGACAATGAGATGTGCTCTTTATATACAATAAATAGATCTGTGATGAGAAAGCTCAGAACATGATAGGTGCTGATTAAATATAATACATAGATCTGTGATCAGTAGGTGTGGACAATGAAAGCTGCTGATTAAATACAATACATAGATCAGTGATCTGTAGGTGCTGACAATTAGAAGTGCTGATTAAATACAACACATTGATCTGTGATCAGTAGGCTCGGACAATGAGAGGTGCTGATTAAATACAATACATATATCTGTGATCAGTAGTTGGGGATAATGAGAGGTGCTGAATAAATACAATGCATAGATCTGTGATTAGTAGGGAGCTGTCAATGAGAGGTGCTGATTAAATACAATACATAGATCTGTGATTAGTAGGGAGCTGACAATGAGAGGTGCTCAATAAATACAATACATAGATCTGTGGTCAGTAGGCACTGACAATGAGAGGTGCTCAATAAATACAATACATAGATCTGTTATTAGTAGGTGCTGACAATGAGAGGTGCTCAATAAATACAATACACAGATCTGTGATCAGTAGGTGTGGACAATGAGAAGTGCTGATTAAATACAAAACATAGATCTTTGGTCAGTAGGCACGGACAATGAGAGGTGCTGATTAAATACAAAGCATAGATCTGTGATCAGTAGGTGTGGACAATGAGAAGTGCTGATTAAATACAAAACATAGATCTGTGATCAGTAGGTGTAGACAATGAGAAGTGCTGATTAAATACAAAACATAGATCTGTGATAAGTAGGCATGGACAATGAGAGGTGCTGATTAAATACAATACATATATCTGTGATCAGTAGTTGGGGATAATGAGAGGTGCTGAATAAATACAATGCATAGATCTGTGATTAGTAGGGAGCTGTCAATGAGAGGTGCTGATTAAATACAATACATAGATCTGTGATTAGTAGGGAGCTGACAATGAGAGGTGCTCAATAAATACAATACATAGATCTGTGGTCAGTAGGCACTGACAATGAGAGGTGCTCAATAAATACAATACATAGATCTGTTATTAGTAGGTGCTGACAATGAGAGGTGCTCAATAAATACAATACACAGATCTGTGATCAGTAGGTGTGGACAATGAGAAGTGCTGATTAAATACAAAACATAGATCTTTGGTCAGTAGGCACGGACAATGAGAGGTGCTGATTAAATACAAAGCATAGATCTGTGATCAGTAGGTGTGGACAATGAGAAGTGCTGATTAAATACAAAACATAGATCTGTGATCAGTAGGTGTAGACAATGAGAGGTGCTGATTAAATACAAAACATAGATCTGTGATCATTAGGCATGGACAATGAGAGGTGCTGTTTAAATACAATACATAGATCTGTGATCAGTAGGCATGGACAATGAGAGGTGCTGTTTAAATACAATACATAGATCTGTGATTAGTAGGGTGCTGATGACGAGAGGTGCTGATTAAATAAAATACAAAGATTTGTGATCAGTAGCTGGGGACAATGAGAGGTGCTTATTTAATACAATACATAGATCTGTGATCAGTAGACACGGACAATGAGAGATGCTGATTAAATACAATACATAGATCTGTTATCGGTAGGCACGGGCCATGAGAGGTGCTATTTAAATACAATACATAGATCTGTGATCAGTAGGGTGCAGACATTGAGAGGTGAAGATTGAATACAATACTTAGATCTGTGATCAATAGGTGGGGGCAATGAGAGGTGCTCTTTAAATGCAATAAATAGATCTCTGATGAGAAAGTTCAGAACATGATAGGTGCTGATTAAATATAATACATAGGTCTGTGATCAGTAGGCATGGACAACGAGAGGTGCTGATTAAATATAATATTTAGATATGTGGTCATTAGGGTGCTGACACTGAGATGTTCTGATTAAATACAATACATAGATCTGTGATGAGAAGGCTCGGACAATGAGAGATGCTGATAAAATACAATACTTAGATCTGTGATCAATAGGTGGGGGCAATGAGAGGTGCTCTTTAAATACAATAAATAGATCTCTGATGAGAAAGTTCAGAACATGATAGGTGCTGATTAAATATAATACATAGGTCTGTGATCAGTAGGCATGGACAACGAGAGGTGCTGTTTAAATACAATACATAGATCTGTGATCAGTAGGGTGCAGACATTGAGAGGTGAAGATTGAATACAATACTTAGATCTGTGATCAATAGGTGGGGGCAATGAGAGGTGCTCTTTAAATGCAATAAATAGATCTCTGATGAGAAAGTTCAGAACATGATAGGTGCTGATTAAATATAATACATAGGTCTGTGATCAGTAGGCACGGACAATGAGAGGTGCTGATTAAATACAAAGCATAGATCTGTGATCAGTAGGCATGGACAATGAGAGGTGCTGTTTAAATACAATACATAGATTTGTGATCAGTAGCTGGGGACAATGAGAGGTGCTAATTAAATACAATACATAGATCTGTGATAAGTAGACACGGACAATGAGAGATGCTGATTAAATACAATACATAGATCTGTTATCGGTAGGCACGGGCCATGAGAGGTGCTATTTAAATACAATACATAGATCTGTGATCAGTAGGGTGCAGACTTTGAGAGGTGAAGATTAAATACAATACATAGATCTGTGATCAATAGGTGGGGGCAATGAGAGGTGCTCTTTAAATACAATAAATAGATCTCTGATGAGAAAGTTCAGAACATGATAGGTGCTGATTAAATATAATACATAGGTCTGTGATCAGTAGGCATGGACAACGAGAGGTGCTGATTAAATATAATATGTAGATATGTGGTCATTAGGGTGCTGACACTTAGATGTTCTGATTAAATACAATACATAGATCTGTGATGAGAAGGCTCGGACAATAAGAGATGCTGATAAAATACAGTACATAGATCTGTGGTCAGTAGGAGCTGACAATGAAAGTTGCTGGTAAAATACATACATCGATCTGTGATTAGTAGGTGCAGACAATGAAAGGTGCTGGTCAAACACAATACATAGGTCTGTGATTAGTAGGTGAGGACAATGAAAGGTGCTGGTCAAACACAATACATAGATCAGTGATCTGTAGGTGCTGACAATGAGAGGTGCTGATTAAATACAACACATAGATCTGTGATCAGTAGGCTCGGATAATGAGAGGTGCTGATTAAATACAATACATATATCTGTGATCAGTAGTTGGGGACAATGAGAGGTGCTGAATAAATACAATACATAGATCTGTGATTAGTAGGCACGGACAATGAGAGGTGCTCAATAAATACAATACATAGATCTGTGATTAGTAGGTGCTGACAATGACTGCTGTTGATTAAGTACAATACACAGATCTGTGATCAGTAGGTGTGGACAATGAGAAGTGCTGATTAAATACAAAACATTGATCTTTGGTCAGTAGGCACGGACAATGAGAGGTGCTGATTAAATACAAAACATAGATCTGTGATCAGTAGGTGTGGACAATGAGAAGTGCTGATTAAATACAAAACATAGATCTTTGGTCAGTAGGCACAGACAATGAGAGGTGCTGTTTAAATACAATACATAGATCTGTGATTAGTAGGGTGCTGACGAGAGGTGCTGATTAAATAAAATACATAGATTTGTGATCAGTAGCTTGGGACAATGAGAGGTGCTAATTAAATACAATACATAGATCTATTATCAGTAGGCACGGACAGTGAGAGGTGCTGATTAAATACAATACATAGATCTGTTATCAGTAGGCACGGACCATGAGAGGTGTTATTTAAATACAATACATAGATCTGTGATCAGTAGCGTGCAGACATTGAGAGGTGATGATTGAATACAATACATAGATCTGTGATCAATAGGTGGGGACAATGAGATGTGCTCTTTATATACAATAAATAGATCTGTGATGAGAAAGCTCAGAACATGATAGGTGCTGATTAAATATAATACATAGATCTGTGATCAGTAGGTGTGGACAATGAAAGCTGCTGATTAAATACAATACATAGATCAGTGATCTGTAGGTGCTGACAATTAGAAGTGCTGATTAAATACAACACATTGATCTGTGATCAGTAGGCTCGGACAATGAGAGGTGCTGATTAAATACAATACATATATCTGTGATCAGTAGTTGGGGATAATGAGAGGTGCTGAATAAATACAATGCATAGATCTGTGATTAGTAGGGAGCTGTCAATGAGAGGTGCTGATTAAATACAATACATAGATCTGTGATTAGTAGGGAGCTGACAATGAGAGGTGCTCAATAAATACAATACATAGATCTGTGGTCAGTAGGCACTGACAATGAGAGGTGCTCAATAAATACAATACATAGATCTGTTATTAGTAGGTGCTGACAATGAGAGGTGCTCAATAAATACAATACACAGATCTGTGATCAGTAGGTGTGGACAATGAGAAGTGCTGATTAAATACAAAACATAGATCTTTGGTCAGTAGGCACGGACAATGAGAGGTGCTGATTAAATACAAAGCATAGATCTGTGATCAGTAGGTGTGGACAATGAGAAGTGCTGATTAAATACAAAACATAGATCTGTGATCAGTAGGTGTAGACAATGAGAAGTGCTGATTAAATACAAAACATAGATCTGTGATAAGTAGGCATGGACAATGAGAGGTGCTGATTAAATACAATACATATATCTGTGATCAGTAGTTGGGGATAATTAGAGGTGCTGAATAAATACAATGCATAGATCTGTGATTAGTAGGGAGCTGTCAATGAGAGGTGCTGATTAAATACAATACATAGATCTGTGATTAGTAGGTGCTGACAATGAGAGGTGCTCAATAAATACAATACATAGATCTGTGGTCAGTAGGCACTGACAATGAGAGGTGCTCAATAAATACAATACATAGATCTGTTATTAGTAGGTGCTGACAATGAGAGGTGCTCAATAAATACAATACACAGATCTGTGATCAGTAGGTGTGGACAATGAGAAGTGCTGATTAAATACAAAACATAGATCTTTGGTCAGTAGGCACGGACAATGAGAGGTGCTGATTAAATACAAAGCATAGATCTGTGATCAGTAGGTGTGGACAATGAGAAGTGCTGATTAAATACAAAACATAGATCTGTGATCAGTAGGTGTAGACAATGAGAGGTGCTGATTAAATACAAAACATAGATCTGTGATCATTAGGCATGGACAATGAGAGGTGCTGTTTAAATACAATACATAGATCTGTGATCAGTAGGCATGGACAATGAGAGGTGCTGTTTAAATACAATACATAGATCTGTGATTAGTAGGGTGCTGATGACGAGAGGTGCTGATTAAATAAAATACAAAGATTTGTGATCAGTAGCTGGGGACAATGAGAGGTGCTTATTTAATACAATACATAGATCTGTGATCAGTAGACACGGACAATGAGAGATGCTGATTAAATACAATACATAGATCTGTTATCGGTAGGCACGGGCCATGAGAGGTGCTATTTAAATACAATACATAGATCTGTGATCAGTAGGGTGCAGACATTGAGAGGTGAAGATTGAATACAATACTTAGATCTGTGATCAATAGGTGGGGGCAATGAGAGGTGCTCTTTAAATGCAATAAATAGATCTCTGATGAGAAAGTTCAGAACATGATAGGTGCTGATTAAATATAATACATAGGTCTGTGATCAGTAGGCATGGACAACGAGAGGTGCTGATTAAATATAATATTTAGATATGTGGTCATTAGGGTGCTGACACTGAGATGTTCTGATTAAATACAATACATAGATCTGTGATGAGAAGGCTCGGACAATGAGAGATGCTGATAAAATACAATACTTAGATCTGTGATCAATAGGTGGGGGCAATGAGAGGTGCTCTTTAAATACAATAAATAGATCTCTGATGAGAAAGTTCAGAACATGATAGGTGCTGATTAAATATAATACATAGGTCTGTGATCAGTAGGCATGGACAACGAGAGGTGCTGTTTAAATACAATACATAGATCTGTGATCAGTAGGGTGCAGACATTGAGAGGTGAAGATTGAATACAATACTTAGATCTGTGATCAATAGGCGGGGGCAATGAGAGGTGCTCTTTAAATACAATAAATAAATCTCTGATGAGAAAGTTCAGAACATGATAGGTGCTGATTAAATATAATACATAGATCTGTGATCAGTAGGCATGGACAACGAGAGGTGCTGATTAAATATAATATTTAGATATGTGGTCATTAGGGTGCTGACACTGAGATGTTCTGATTAAATACAATACATAGATCTGTGATGAGAAGGCTCGGACAATGAGAGATGCTGATAAAATACAGTACATAGATCTGTGGTCAGTAGGTGCTGACAATGAGAGGTACTGATTAAATACAATACATTGATCTGTGATCAGTAGACATGGACAATGAGAGGTGCTGATTAAATACAATACATTGATCTGTGATCAGTAGGCACAGACAATAAGAGGTGCTGATTAAACACAATACATATATCTGTGATCAGTAGGTGAGGACAATGAGAGGTGCTGATTAAATACAATACATTGATCTGTGATCAGTAGGCACAGACAATAAGAGGTGCTGATTAAACACAATACATATATCTGTGATCAGTAGGTGAGGACAATGAGAGGTGCTGATTAAATACAATACATAGATCTGTGATCAGTAGGCTTGGACAATGAGAGGTGCTGATAAAATACAATACATCGATCTGTGATTAGTAGGTGCGGACAATGAAAGGTGATGATTAAATACAATACATAGATCTGAGATCAGTAGGTGCTGACAATGAGAGATGCTGATTAAATACAATACATAGATCTGTGATCAGTAGGGTGTGGACAATGAGAAGTGCTTATTAAATATAATATTTAGATATGTGGTCATTAGGGTGCTGACAGTGAGAGGTTCTGATTAAATACAATACATAGATCTGTGATGAGAAGGCTCAGACAACGAGAGATGCTGATAAAATACAATACATAGATCTGTGATCAGTAGGTATGGACGATGAGAGGTGCTGATTAAATACAATACATAGATCTGTGATCAGTAGGTGTGGACAATGAGATGTGCTGATTAAATACAAAACATAGATCTGTTATCAGTAGGCACGGACCATGAGAGGTGCTATTTAAATACAATACATAGATCTTTGATCAGTAGCGTGCAGACATTGAGAGGTGATGATTGAATACAATACATAGATCTGTGATCAATAGGTGGGGACAATGAGAGGTGCTCTTTATATACAATAAATAGATCTGTGATGAGAAAGCTCAGAACATGATAGGTGCTGATTGAATACAATGCATAGGTCTGTGATCAGTAGGGTGTGGACAATGAGTGTTGCTGATTAATTACAAAACATAGATATGAGATCAGTAGGGTGTGGACAGTGGACTCAAATAAAATACATAGATCTGTGATCAGTAGGGTGCTGACAATGAGAGGTGCTCTTTAAATACAATAAATAGACCTGTGATCAGTAGGCTCATAAAATGAGAAGTGCTGATTAAATATAATACAGAGATCTGTGATCAGTAGACACAGACAATGAGAGGTGCTGATGAAATGCAATACATAGATCTGTGATCAGTAGGTGCTGGCAATGAGAGGTGCTGATTAAATACAATACATAGATCTGTGGTCAGTAGGTGGGGACAATGAGTGGTGCTGATTAAATACAAGGTGTTTGCCTTACACACATGAGGTGCAGGGTTTGAGTCTCACAAGGGATAAGTGGCTAGGCTTAAAATGGCTCGCAAGGGCAATTAGCCTAGTACTAATCTATGAACCTATGAACCTATGAACAATACATAGATCTGTGGTCAGTAGGTTGGGAGAATGAGAGGTGCTGATTAAAAACAATACATAGATCTGTGAAGCGCAAAGAATGAAAGGTGCTGATTAAATGCGATACCTAGATCTGTGATCAGTAGACATGGACAATGAGAGGTGCTGGTTACATAGATATATTTGTTGTGTAACTTTCAAGAAATGTTCCTTGTGGTTCTGAAATGTTTAGTGAGGAGGTAATTTTAAATGTTTAATGACTGGCAGATAATACAGATATTGTCTTGCTGGCAGTAGTTGGATAAGTATTTAGTGATTCCCAGGGTCCCAGTATGTGTCACCATTGGATAAGATGCTCGACAGCTGTTATTGCATCACCACAGTAGACCTTCAGCCTTTTATTCCTGTACTTCTTCACTGAAAACATTTGCTGCCCTCATTGCTCCATTTTCAGACAAGGTAAAAATGATAAACTGACCACCCTAACTTCCAAAACAAATGAACCTTTGGATTATAAGAAGGTGAATATACTTAATAGTAGAAGTCTTAATAGCAAACTGCCAGACCTTTAAGCCCTCCCCTCCTGCATTTACCACACATCCATTTATTTGTTATTACTGTAACATGGTTTAAATACCCAGCAAATACTCCTGCTGTACCTGAGCAAAGCCTAACGAATACTGTCTCAGTACCTGGGTAATGCCCAGCGAAGACTCCCTCTGTACCTGGGTAATGCCTAGCGAATACTCCCTCAGTATCTAGGTATTGTGCTCAACTCTCATTTACATTAGATGGAAACTGTGACGGCTAGTTCATATTTGTTAGAGACCACATTACCGAGACACAGATGCATACAGTCTCATAAACAGAGCATATTAAGACCCAAATCAGATGGAATAAGTTTAGATCATAGCATGTGAACCTCTTCCATGTTGCCACATTATCACACAACACACCTAAATATTCTAGATGAACTCTCCTTAAGCAGAAGCACTGTCATCCTAGCTGATTTTAAGTACAAAGTGATTAACTGGGGAAGCTCTACCAACAATCCTATCCAGTTGAAGCACAGTTCCTCCCTAACCCAATTCAAGTGCAACTTGGGCAATTGGATGGCAGACCAGAAATTCATCCCTGGTTTGGCCCCTATGTCTCTAATGGGCACAGGTAACCTGTAAATGGTTCATCTCCCAGGTTCATGCTTACACTTATCAGGGGTATCAGAACTTGTCAGAGATTTGGGATGCATGGCTTGGCTTAAAAAGGTCATTGTATTCGTTAGCCTAGTAAACACCTATGAACCTATGAACAACATAGGCAGAGCCAAATCATGGTTAAATGGGGCCCTAGGCAGAGTAATGAATCAGGTTCACTTCCTCCCAACAGCTGCCCCCCACCACAACCCATCCCTGCGGCCATTCCAGTATCCCATTACTTGATTCTTTCTCCCCAGTTACCATAAACACTTTTCAGACCTGTCAATGAGCATACTGTTTTTTTTTTCTTTGCATCTAGAATTGTTACAGATATTTGGATTTAATTTAAAACCTTTATTTCAAATTTCATAGCACCAACACCGATAGACATTTGCTAAACAAGGTAATAACAGTCCCTCAATGAAAACAGACATACCATGAACAACAGTAAACTTCTCTGCCCGTGAAGCTCACTTTCATTGAAACGGCATTGAAATCCATTTTCAAAGAAAATGCATCTGGCCAGTGGAGGATTAAGTTTACCTTTGGGCTGGTTTCAAACCATGGACCCCTGCACATAGTTCTTGGACCATGCATAATGGTCAACATGAACATGCATGTGTTCTGTGATGCACCATCCTGATTGTGTTAAATTGTTTTCCTTGTATAATACAGCACACTTGTTAGAGTGCATTTTAAATTTATAGTTTTCAACATTTTTTGAGTAAGCAATGAAAACATATGACCTAATAATGACAGAACTACCCATTTCAGAACACTTCAACCATAAAAGGCCACTCAAACTTCTGTCATTACAATCCACCAATATCAGTCAATATGCACAATCCCCGCAGAAGTAAAAGTCATCTGAGTAATTCCATATTAAAGACATCTGTAACTAATGAAGAGGTTGCTGCTGGCAAAGAACTGTACATTTCAGTGTTTCATTTACAAATTCAGTGTCTGCTGTCCTTGAAGAATAAATTGCCTAAGTTAAATTAAAAAAATTGTGAACTGGTAATATTGCAATAGGCAATGACTGGCAAACTGATAACAGATTCTTTGTTAGGAGTCATTTTATCCAAAGGAAGACACCCCCACAAGTGTAGCCCCCCCCATACAGTGTACTTGTTAGGAGGCATTTTATCCAGAGGAAGACACCCCCACAAGTGTAGACCCCCCCCATACAGTGCACTGCAGTATCAAAAATCTGCCTGTGTGCTGTGGGAGTAGAACCCACAGCCTTCTGTATCAAAGGCAAGTATGCTACTTGTTGCACAACTAACACTGCTTTCGGCTTCTGAAGCACAAACACTGATGGCCATTTGCTAAACAAACAGATGCACATTGAAAAGAAACTTAACATGAACAACAGTAAACTTCTCCTCCCTTGAAACTCATAATTCCTTGAAAATGCATCCCTGATGACTAAGTGAGCAGTCTGGTAGTTGGTGTAGAGGATTCATGCTCTTGTCTCCTGTAACCAAGGTACAGAGTTTGATCCTGAGCAAGGTAATTAACTAACCTGCCGTCCTTGAGTAGGGCATATTACACACACACACACACACACACACACACACACACACACACACACACACACACACACACACACACACACACACACACACACACGGAATGGGTTGACTCTCTCACAGCAGCTTAGCAGTGGCAGTCCCTCCCCCAGCCACAGACCCTAGGTTGCACACACACACACACACACACACACACACACACACACACACACACACACACACACACACACACACACAGAAGGAATGGCTTGTCTCTCTCACAACAGCCTAGCGGTGGCAGTCTCTCCCCCAGCCACGGTCCCTAAGTTGCTGCTGGATCCGGCTCTGAACATAGGGTATGCACAGATATTGTTAAGGACCTTAATAGAAAATGGAATACTTGGTCTTAAACAAACCTGGTATCTCTGCATGGTATCCCCCTTGATGGTAAAATCAGACAACAAACTAGTGACCTTCTCTGTCAGAATCTCGAAGCCACCAGAAACAAATATCAGAGAGTTGAATGACTACAGAAGTACAAATCTACAATGCTATGGTGATGACTGTGAAGATAGGTGAAGGCTGCCAGCCTAGCCAGATAGAATTTTGTAGATAATTCAGTCATTTGTAAATATTAGTATACATCACAGGCTTGTTCTGTTAAATGAAAAAAACTAGTGTTAAATGTGGAACTGCAAAAATGTAACAACAGTGCACTCTGCTGTAGGAAAGCTGCTAAGTCAAGCATTTCATGACTGTCTTTGATCTCAAGGTTTGAAGCTGGTATGTCTGGATGAAGAAATTCTGCCTATTGTTTTGAGGCCAGAGTTAATGGCTAGAGTTTACATGTATAATTTCTTTTATTGTTCTGGCTTCCTGCCCAGCTGCAAGATCAAGGGTTATTAACCTCTGAGTTCTGTTAGCCTGGGAACCAGAAAGAAATGATGTAATCTGAAATGAATCAGTGGTGCTGTATTATCAATTTAAGGACAGAAAGAATGAGAGCATTACAGCATTTGTCTTGAGAACATCCAACTCACCAGACCTTTGCCTGTGTCTAGATGTAAGTAGGATTTTAGAACTGTGTTTTCTCAGGTTTATATTATATCACTGAACGCTTAAAAAAGTGAATGATGAATAATCAAACCCATGTAAGCAAAAGCTTACAATCTCAAAAGCTCAGAATCCAAAAATTCAAAAAAAAAAAGAAATAATACATAAAGTAGGAGGCTTCACCCCCTGCACCCCCCAATATGGGGGCTGTGCCCCCCACATCCCCTACTTAAATAGGCCAACTCTGAGATTGCACTACAGTGCCGAAAATGGCAAAGTAATGGAAGTGGCCAAGCAAATTCTTTCCCTGGGAAAGAATTCTCTTAAAAGCCACTTTGCTATTTTGCATTTTTGTTGTTTTAAGTTTGACCAAGACGAATTTGATATAATGCGTCTTCAGTCATCTAATAGGAACCCTGTTTTCTCTTAGATATAGCTCGGAAATAGTAACATCTACATATATTCTGTAAAAATCTGGACACCATTAGTCTAATAAATAAATTTCACTTAAGAAATGTCATGAATTTCATAAATATGTTTTTATAACATGATTTGTTGTTTAGAATAATACATTTTAAGAAATATATTTATGACAGTTTATTCACAGATCTGAATTGTAATTATAATCACATATACTTATAATATAGAACTATTCTATTAGAACATATGCATCTCATAGATTATATTATTAATTATATTTACTATATACAAAGAATATGTCGTAAAAGTTTCCAAGTTTTTAAAGTTTTGTTTAAATGATGAAATGAAAAATCTTTTAAATTGATAGTTGTGTAACATTTGTTAAAATATGTTATTGAACACGTTGAAATATCAAAAAATGTTTTGTAGCAATGCTCGGAGTGCTATTGAATGATGTTTTTTATGTATACTTTACTTCTTTTAGTTACTCAGAGTAACCAAAATTGAATTGAGCACTTTAAATAATTAACAATGTATTCAGGTTAATTGAATGATTGGTTTCTGGTTTGAGCGCCAAAAGCTTGTATAAAATAATGAGTTCTTTTTAGTAAAATTACATCTGAAGAAGTGTAGTCTCTCTACGCGAAAGCGCTTATTCTCCTTTTAATTGCATTATAATAAAAGACGTTTTTTGGATTACAACAGAGGTGTATGTTCCAGTGGTGATTCCTTCTGCATCCTGTTTTACATAGCTCGGAAATAGGAAGATTAGACTAGTTTGTTTTTCTGTGATGTCAGAACTTTTCTACTGTATTATTTTAAGTATTTCTCTGTGATCTTTGAACTCTTGACTATCACTGTGTAGTAAGAAGTATTGTCTTGTGTTTTTATTATTTATTATTGAATATTTTTAAACCTTTCAACTGTGGTTGTTTATGCAGAGATAATTTAAGCTCTGAATACATTGCATGTATATAGTGATACTCTACCAAGTCACTCCAAATGAGTCTTGACTGTTCAGTCGCATTTACCATTTGGATAATAATATTGCGCAGAATACTCGGACACCTTTTCATAAGGGCCTTTGAGTATCTGATAAATATTAGCTGGGTGGTGGCAGTGATTTCTGCCATATAGTTTGGGTAAAAGGGGCACAGCTGGAGAACCTGTGCCAGCCTTCCCCAGGAGTTTCTGTTTCGTTGTATAAACTCTTATCTCAAAGTGTGTATGTGTCAGCTACTTGGGCAGGGACATGAAGGACTGGTTGGACAGAGAGGGTGCTGGAGGTTTTAGCTTGTCCGCTAGGCTGAGATCTGGACCCAATAGCTGTGCCAGTGGGTAGTCTTACTGCGGACCTGGAGAGAAAGGGAGAAACCAGCCCCAGACTGACTGTGATCTCTGTGTGCTCTTAAGGGAAATTGTACTTTACTGTGTGTGTATTTATTATTCTTTTCCCTATATGGACTCCCCTCACTGGTGTTAGTGGTGAGGATTGAGGCTCCTTGATTGCTGGGCCAGTGCAAGGGTGTCACATATTAATTGATTGGGAGTGGTGGGATATCCTCACCACATATTAATTGGTTGGAAAATACTAATTGGCTTGTAGTGGTGTGGGTAGAGTGAATTCCTGTAGCTTGTGTACAGTGATCACTAAATGTGTTTTATACTCTAAATCAGCCACACAGTGAATACTCAAGATTTCAGATCACAAATGTTGTATTGCTTTTGTTAGCTTAGTTAATCAGGGAGAGCAGGCAGCATGTCAGCAGAGGAGTGCGGAAAGCTGACAAGGAGCCAGCTGGCTGAGATGTGCCAGACTAGGGGACTGGTGCATGGAAACCTGACTAAGGCAGACATGATTGCAGCTTTGGTCATAGCTGCATCAGAAAACAGCAACCAGGAGGATCGATCAGACTGGCAGTGGAAATGTACCACCCTCAGAGAATTGACAGCTCAACATTTCTGCAGAGGACTTAAAAATCCATCTGGAGCTAAAGAGACTTGAGTTGGAGGCCAGGAATTTGGAAATAGAAGCAGCTGAGAGAATGAGACATCTATAGGCTGAGGAGAATGAGAAACTGCTGTGCCTGGAAGCTGAGGAAAAGGAGAGGCAGAAGCAGCATGAGAAGGAGATGCTGACTCTTCACCAGAGTCACGGAGGTAATGGGGAAGGGAGTAACTGGACCCCAGAAGCACAAAAGGTTGGTAAATTTCTTCTGCAGTTTAAAGAGGGGGATAATTTTGATAGTTTCATTCATATGTTTGAGAGGGTATGTAAACAGTATGATGTTGACCAAAGGCTCTGGGTATGGTTCCTGACCCTCTTACTCCATGGTAGAGCTGTAACTGTGTTGTCTAAAATGTCTGATGCTGACTGTTTAACTATACTACAGTTAAGAACTGTTTGTTAGAATTGTTTAAGCTAACACCTGAAACGTATCGGAAAAAGTTTAGTGAGCACAGATGCAAGGCAGATGAAAGTGTGTGTGAATATGTTGCTGAACTGAGCACTTATTTTCATAGGTGGGTGTGTGGATGTCAGGTCACCACTTTTGAAGGGCTGACAGACCTTTTGGTGAGGGAACAAGCCATATCACTTTGTCTGAGGACATGAGGATCTGGTTAGCTGATAGACAATGTGCTACTTCAGAAGAGGTGGGGAAAAGGGAGACCTATACCTAGCAAGCAGGGCATCCCTGCACAGGAAAGGCACCCCAGTACTGCTCATAGGTTTAAAGGAACCCATGGTGGGCAGCACAGACTGCCCCAACAGAATTTGCCAGTAACAGGGGAAGCCACTAGTCCAGGTACACGTCCAGGACCTAGGGTTACATTTTTTGAATTCAACCAGTGGGGCCATGTGGCATACATATGTCCACAAAGGCAAGGTGGGGAATAAAAGGTGAGAGAGTCAATAAGTGGGAAAGACAAAATGCCAATAGTAGGTTGTCTTGAGACAACAGGGGTACCGGATAGGGAAGGATTTGGATGAGGCAGTACCATGTGTTTATGCAGTTACACACAGTCAGGCTAGAAGACAAGCTTGTGGGTCTGGTAGCCTGGGGAGACCCAGGCAGACTGCTTACTTGCAGCCAGGACTGGTGAGGTGGTTACTTCAGGAAGGGAGCTACTCTGTAGCAGTGAGACTGAATATGAGCCACAGCTGCTTGTAGGTACTGATGTTCCCTTGGACAGTGTAACTGCAAAGGTAGAGGTGAGTAGCAGTACCCAGGCTGACAATGACGCACTACTGTCAGAGGATGCCAGACTTCCTGTGGAAGGGGCGCTGGAAAGGGTTACAAAGACAGAGTTGAGACAGGCTCAGCTCTCAGACCCTACTTTGCAAGGCCTAAGACAGGTAGCCAGGGAGACATCTGATTCTCAAGGGATACTGGGACAAAGGGTTACTGTATAGAGAGTGGACTCCTGAGGGAGGGCCAGAAGGTGAGAGGATACAGCAGTTGGTAGTACCTAGAGCCTACCATCTGGCACTTCTAGCCATAGCCCATGATATTCCATTTTCAGGTCATATGGGCATAAAACATGTAAACAGACATATTATGCAGAACTGCTATTGGCCTGGAATTTCCAGAGATGTGACAGGGTACTGCAGGACCTGTGAGCATTGTCAAAAGGTAGGTAAGGCAGGAAACAAGGTGAGAGCTCCTTTGATGCCTTTGCCTGTGATTGAGGAGCCATTTCAGAGCGTAGCTATGGATATTGTGGGACCTTTGAGTACACCAAGTTCCACAGGGAAAAAGTATATCCTAATGGTAGTAGATTATGCTACAATATACCATGGGGCAGTGGCTTTGTCCTCTATTGAGGCAGAAAAGTTGGCAAATGCTTTGTTTAAGATTTTCAGCAGGGTAGGTTTCCCAAATGAAATACTGACTGACAGAGGTGCCAATTTCATGTCAGACCTGTTAGCTTGTCTGTGGAAGTACTATGGGATGAAGCACCTTAAGACCACCCCCTACCATCACCAGACTAATAGTCTTGTTGAGAGGTTAAACTCTACAATCAAGTTCATGCTACGGGCATTTGCAGACCAGTTTAAGAGGGAGTGAGGCAAATATTTGCCTCATCTGTGGTTTGCTTACAGAGAGGTTCCCAGGAATCCACAGGTTTTTCACCCTTTGAGTTGCTGTATGGGCATAGGGTGAGGGGACTTCTAGATTTAATTCGAGATGAGTGGGAAGGTGAGTGTGAATCTCACAAGGAGTCTGTTGTGGCATATGTCCTAAACCTCAGGACAAGACTCAGGGAACTCTTGGGCTTGGCCCAGGAGAACCTGGCAGAAGCACAACAACAGAAAAAGGTGTGGTATGTTGTGCTGAGCATTTGCAGTAGATTGCAAGAGGAGTTTGAGGGAGATCTGGTGACTGATCTCCTCAGTGAGGCTTGGACTGACACCTCAGTGGAAGGGGTACCAATGTCCCAGCAGCTATCTCCTACCCAAGTTTGTGAAATCCGAGCAGTGTTACAGGTGTTTGGGGACATGTTCACTGGGAAACCAGGGTGCGCCCACTGGGTGCAGCACCAGGTGGATACAGGACCGCAAAGGCCTATTAGGCAGACCCCTTATAGTGTGCCTGAGGGAGTCAGACTCTGAGGGAGGAAATACATGAGATGTTGGAACTAGGGGTGATTCAAGAGTCCAACAGTCCCTGGGCCTCCCCAGTGGTGCTAGTGCCAAAGAAGGATGGCAGCACTAGGTTCTGTATGGACTACAGGAAATTAAATAATCACACAGAGTCAGATGCTTACCTCATGCGTAGGACAGATGAGGCCCTAGAGCAGCTGGGTGGGGCTAAGTATCTTACAACTATTGATCTTACCAAGGGGTACTGACAGGTGCCCTTGACTCCCAGCGCTAGACAGAGGTCAGATTTGTGACTCCTTTTAACTTGTATGAGTTCACAAAGATGCCCATTGGAATGAAAAATGCCCCAGCAACTTTCCAGAGGGTGGTAGATCATATCCTAGCAGGAGCAGGAGGCTTTGTCCTTGCTTACCTGGATGATATTGTCATCTACAGCCATTCCTGGCAGGAGCACCTTCAACCTATCAGGGAGGGACTGGGCAGACTACAGCGGGCAGAGTTGACCATTAAGCCCAGCAAATATCAGGTGGGTATGACAGAGGTCTCCTACCTGGGACATAGAGTGGGGAGTGGTAAGATCAGGCCAGAACCTGCCAAAGTAGAAGCCATTCAGGCATGGTCTGCACCTGTTACCAAAAAGCAGGTGAGGGCATTCTTAGTGACATCAAGGTACTACAGAAAGTTCATCGCCAGTTATAGTACCATAGCTGCACCCATCACAGACCTGACAAGGAAGAACAGGCCAGATAAGGTGGTATGGACCTCAGCATGTGAGCAGGCATTCCCGGAGCTTAAGGAAGCTTTGGGAGGACTCCCTGTGTTAGCCAGTCCTGATTACAGCAAAGAATTTGTTGTGCAGCTGGATGCTATAAAGCATAGGGTGGGGGCTGTACTTAGATTTCTTCAGAGGGAAAAGGGCACCCAGTGGTTTATCTCAGTTGTAGGCTCCAACCCAGGGAGGAATGCTATGCAGCTGTAGAAAAGGAATATCTAACCATAGTGTGGGCACTGCAGAAACTTCAGCCTTATCTGTATGGAAGAAAATTCACTGTAGTGACAGATCACAGCCCCCTAATGGCTACACAGAGCCAGCCAGCAAAATGCCAAGTTGCTAAGATGGAGTCTAGGGTTGCAAGCATATGATATGTCAATGCAGCACTGCAGTGGGATTAGCAATGCCAACACAGATGGGCTGTCAAGACAGGGAATGGGGTAAGGTATACTCAGATAGACCTAACCCTCTCAAGCAACAATTCTCAAGGATCACGAAAAACTAGCTTGAGTTCCCCGGGGGTGGGGGTGTGTGTGTGTGAGAAGATAGATGAAGGTTGCCAGCCTAGCCAGATAGAATATTGTAGATAATTCTGTCATTTGTAAATATTAATATAAGCTACAGGCTTGTTCTCTTAAATGAAAAAAATTGTGTTGATTGTGGAAATGCAAAAATGTAACAACAGTGCAGTCTGCTGCAACAGAGCTGATAAGTCAATTCTTTGATGTCAAAACCCGGAGCCGAGATGTCTAGATAAAGGCATTCTGCCTATTGTTTTGAGGCCAGAGTTAATGGCTAGAATTTGCATGTATAATTTCTTTTATTGTTCTGTCTTCCTGACCAGCTGCAAGATCAAGGGCTATTAACCTCTGAGAGTCTGTTACCCTGGGAAACAGAAGGAAATTATGCAATCTGAAATGAATCACTGATACTGTGTTATCAATTTAAAGACATAAAGTATGAGAGCATTTAAAGCATTTGTCTTGAGAACATCCAACTCACCACTCTTCCTGTGTCTATATGTAAGTAGGCTTTTTAGAAGTGTGTTTTCTCTTAGCTGTAGCTAGGAATTAGGAAGATTATACTAGTTTGTTTTTCTGTGATGTCAGAAGTTTTCTACTGTATTATTTTAAGTATTTCTCTGTGATCTCTGAACTTTTGACTACCACTGTGTAGTAAGAAGTATTGTCTTGTGTTTTTATTATTTATTATTAAATATTTTTAAACCTTTTAACTGTGGCTGTTTCGTATAGAGATAATTTAAGCTCTAAGAGTATATTGCATGTATATAGTGATACTGTACCAAGTCACTCCAAATAAGTCTTGACTGTTCAGTTGCATTTACCATTTGGATAATAATATTGCACAGTTTAATTGGACACTCTTTCATAAGGGCCTCTGAGTAGCTGATAATTATTAGCTGGGGGGGTAGCAGTAACTTCTAACATATAGTCTGGGTAAAAGGGGCACAGCTGGAGAACCTGTGCCAGCCTTCCCCAGGAGTGTCTGTGTGATTGTGCATAATTCTTATCTCAAAGTGTGTGTGTGTCAGCTACTTGGGCAGGGACATGAAGCACTGGTTGGACAGAGAGGGTGCTGGAAGTTTTGGCTTGTCCACTAGGCTGAGATCTGGGCCCTATAGCTGTGCCAGTGGGGAGTCTTATTGTGGACCTGGAAAGAAAGGGAGAAACCAGTCCCAGACTGACTGTGATCTCTATGTGCTCCTAAAGGAAATTGTACTTTACTGCGTATGTATTTATTATCCTTTCCCTATATGGACGCCCCTCACTGGTGTTAGTGGTAAGGATTGTGGCTCCTTGATTGCTAGGCCAATGCACGGGCATCACAATTACCTTAAATTCAATAACTACACAAAAGGATGAGTTATTCAGAAAAGTACTCACACCCCTGGACAAATGTATTAATTTGGCAGTCCCAGTTAGATCCAAGCAAATAGGAAGGTCTAAAAGCAAACCAAGCATACACTAACTGTGTCATAAAAGGAAGACCCTCCTATAACTATATAGCAGAATAAATGACCCCTAAATTAAGGAGAACATCAAACACCTAGATAAGAAAATAAAAAAGACATAAGAAAAACAAAGGCATCATCATCAACTCAGATTAGCTACAGAAACCAAAGACCATTACAAATCCTTATTTAGTTATGTCAGAAAAAAATAGGAAACAATACCCAATACACCCTGAGCTTATTCATAATTATATTATTATTGTTATTGTTATTGTTATTATTATTATTATTATTATTATTATTATTATTATCATTATTATTAATGTTATTATTATCACTGTTATTATTATTATTACTGTTATTATTATTATTATTATTATCATTATTATTACTGTTATTATTATTATTATTATTATTATTATTATTATTATTATTATCATTATTATTTGACATTTGTTTACTGGGAAAGTCCATCTGGACAAGTAGTCCATTTTTAGTGGAGACCAGGGAGAAAAGCTCCACATGACAGTAAATGCATATAGTTTTATCTTCTTCTTCTTCTTCTTTCAGCTTTTCCCGGTTAGGGGTCACCACAGTGGAGCACCTGTCCGCTCATGACTGGCAGTGGAGTTTTACAGTGTCAACTTGCCAGCCCGGCGCCCAACCTTCCACAGAAGGCATGCACATGCACACACACTCCTAGGGCCAATTTAGAGTATCCAATCCACCTACAGCATGTCTTTGGGATGTGGGAGGAAACCGGAGCAAATGCATATAGTTTTATACAGAGTAATAAAACAGAGCATATATAGTATTACAAGTATTACAGTGGATGTTTTATATATATATATATATATATATATATATATATATATATATAGAGAGAGAGAGAGAGAGAGAGACTTACATCCAGAACAATATGTAAGCAGGGTAAATTATTTACATTTTTGGCCTAAGAGTAGAAAGGAATAACACAATGTGATTTGTTGATATATTAGTATGGTTGAGCACATAATAGAGGATAAGAGGAGTAAATAAGAGAATCTAGAGTTTATAGTGGTTATTGAGTTACTATTAAAGTAATGGCAGAAATATCATAGAGCTGGGAAATAGTGTAGAAATGAGAGAAAGGTTGGAAAGAAAAGACTAGTAAGGTTAGTGTATGTTATGGGTGAGAGGAAATATAAGATGGGGAAGGAAGATATTAAGTTAGTACTTAGAAAGTGAGTGAGAAAGGAGGAGTGAGTATGGGGAGAGGGAGGGGATAGTAGGAGTTAGTATGGGGAGTGGGAGGGGATAGTAGGAGTGAGTATGGGGAGTGGGAGGGGATAGTATAAGTGAGTATGGGGAGTGGGAGGGGATAGTAGGAGTGAGTACGGGAAGTGGCAGGGGATAGTAGGAGTGAGTATGGGGAGTGGGAGGGGATAGGAGTGAGTATGGGGAGAGGGGGGGATAGTAGGAGTGAGTATGGAGAGTGGGAGGAGATAGTAGGAGTGAGCATGGGGAGTGGGAGGGGATAGTAAGAGTGAGTATGGCGGAGTGGGAGCGGATAGATAGTAGGAGTGAGTATGGGGAGTGGACAGTAGGAGTGAGCATGGAGGAGTGGGAGCAGATAGTAGGAGTAAGTATGGCGGAGTGGGAGGGGATAAATAGAAGGAGTGAGTATGGGGAGTGGGAGGGGATAGTAGGAGTGAGTATGGGGAGTGGCAGGGGATAGTAGGAGTGAGTATGGCAGAGTGGGAGGGGATAGATAGTAGGAGTGAGTATGGGGAGTGGGAGGGGATAGTAGGAGTGAGCATGGAGGAGTGAGAGGAGATATTAGGAGTGTGTATGGGCACTGGGAGGGGATAGTAGGAGTGAGTATGGTGGAGTGGAAGGGGATAGATAGAAGGAGTGAGTATGGGGAGTGGGAGGGGATAGATAGTAGGAATGAGTATGGGGAGTGGGAGGGGATAGTAGGAGTGAGTATGGTGGAGTGGAAGGGGATAGATAGAAGGAGTGAGTATGGGGAGTGGGAGGGGATAGATAGTAGGAGTGAGTATGGGGAGTGGGAGGGGATAGTAGGAGTGAGTATGGCAGAGTGGGAGGGGATAGTAGGAGTGAGTATGGTGGAGTGGGAGGGGATAGATAGTAGGAGTGAGTATGGGGAGTGGCAGGGGATAGTAGGAGTCAACCAGGGGATATGCATGTGCAGCGCCTTGAGGTGGTTGAATGCGACTTGAGAAGTTGTTTGAACTTCGTGGGATTGGCGATAATTATGATGTGTTGAGGGATGGTATTTCATATCTTATCAATATAATGGTAGTAGAGGAAGTCTCCATAGCGGTTGTTGGCTTTTGTGACATTTAGTAGAAATTTATTAGAGGATCTCAGAGTTTTGTTGTTGGGTTAGATTTGTAGAAGATTCTGGAGAGCTGGGCATTTGTTGGGTTGCTATATTATGGAATGAGAGGCATTAAGGTGGGTGTAGGAAAGGAGATTTGGTAGCTCCAGCCAGTTCAGTTGGTGGAGGACATTGCAGTGGTGGGTTCTATATGGGGAGTTGCCAGCAAATCTGGCAATCTTGTTGAAGCAAGTTTCAAGCTTAGTTAGATTTTTTTTTGACATTAGTGAGGATAAGGGAGGCATATGATAGGATGGAAAGTAAATGGGTTCTGGCAATCAACTGTCTGGCAGAATTAGTGAAGTATTGCTTGGCTCTGTATAAGGATCCAAGTTTTATGTGGGCCTTTTTAACTACTGCTGCTAAGTGTTTGTAAAACTTTAAGTTAGGATCAATGGTTATTCCCAGGAGTTTTGTGTGAGTTACCAGGTCAATTACAGTGTGGTTTGAGGAGTTGATGAGGAAGGGAGGGTAGATAGTCATAGGATTTGTTGTTGGAGATCATTAGTTTTGTTTTACTGGGGTATAGTATGAGTTGAAAGTCAGTGAGCCAGGATTCTATATCTGAGAAAGATTGTTGGGTTACTTCCTGGAGTTGGGGAAGGGGGTTGCCAACTGCTCTGATTTAGTGGCTATCACTAGGACATGCTGGGTAATAAATGTATTGTTAAAAATCACCCCAGAGACATCTGTTCCAGACACAAGTATCCCTGATGGAGTCAGTTCACCAACTATCATGAAATAGTATGTACTGAAGGGGCCTGACAACATACCCAATTATCTAGCTAATAGCAGTAAGCTTGCATTGGTGAATCTTCTTCTTAACCTGTTCAACTTGAGTCTAGTAACTGGCTTCATCCCGCAGGAGTGGTATACAGCTGTTGGGATGCCACTTCACAAGGGTGGCCCCAACACAGATGCTAGGAATTACAGATCCCTCAATCAAACAAGTCTTACATGCAAAGCAATGGAACATATCATATCAAAAGTCTTATCGGACTCAAACCCCAGAAATTCTGCTTTGTCAAGGTCGAATCCTGCCTAGTGAATCTGTTAAACTTCTCTGAGAGAGTTACTCAAGCTGTGGACTGTGGAAAAGCTGTCCACGGTGTACCTAGACCTATCCAAGGCATTCAATACCATACCATATGCAAATGTAATAAGTAAATGGAAGGAGCTCCAAACCAATCCATGTGTGTTTGGGTGGATAGCCAACTGCCTTAGAGACAAAGCTCACACAGTAAGAGTAAGAGGTGCATTCCCTGAGAGCATGAGGGTGACCATTGAGTTCTGCAGGGATCTCTGCTGGAGCTTCTGCTGTTCTTTAGCTGCTTCTCAGATCTAAACTTATCAAACAAGAATTGTTGGTTAACAAAGTTCGTGAATGATTGTAAACTGGGAGTCATGGTCAAGTCCCCATCTGACATGCATGCACACAGCAGGAGCTTATACTTGTCAATAGCCAATGTAGTAAAAACACTGCAGCATTTGATAGGCCCTCTAGCTTCAGCTTATTGCATAGATAACACCACTTCAGAATGAAAATGTCATGAGAGACCTGGGCACATGGATAGACAGCTGTCTAATATCTGACCATCAGTTTGCAATGGTTGTTATGAAATCCTTTTACCTTGCATAGTTCATTGTAAAAAGTATTTCTTACAGATCAAAATAAGTCCTTACTTCCTTGTGCTTTGCACTGATTAGACCCATCACTAAGTACAATGCTCACATTGGGATGTACTTTACTAAATATTTCAAGCAAATGGAAAGACTTCATAGGTTTGTAATGTAAAATATTGGGGCCTAAATGATCTGAGCTACAAAGACTAAAAGCTTTATCACTTTACTCAGTCTCTTATAGACTCCTTAGGAGAGGTCTGATTCTTGTTTATAGGGCTATAAGGGATCCAACAATCCAATAACTCTTATACCTCAAAACATAGCACAGTCCAGCTAACCACAGGGCCAGATATTTAAATCTACTCCTGTAAATAAATAAGACTAAGAGAAGGGATAGAGTTTTCATAAGGTACCAACCCCTTTTCTGGAACAAACTCCTTTTCCATGTTTAGCACTGTGGCACACTGTTTGCATTTGAAAAGGAGCTAATCAGCTGGATTGGTATTCCCAAATTGACCCATGGTGTAATGGGTTTGGCCCTCCTTGAAATGAGAAATAAGGTTTAAGGGTGGGTATTAGAAAGATGGAAGTGGTTTCAAGGCTCACTTGCTTTGTAATGCCTATAACCCTATGTCCCCATGCAGTTACTGACTAGGTTTGATCCTATGACCCCATAGAGTTACTGACAAGGTTTGATCCTATGACCCCGTACAGTTACTGACAAGGTTTGATCCTATGACCCCGTACAGTTACTGACTAAGTTTGATCCTATGACCCCGTACAGTTACTGACTAGGTTTGATCCTATAACCCCATACAGTTACTGACTAGGTTCATCATAAGCACCCTATTCCATATGCCACTCAAATCCTTTTGTAATTTTTGTTGTAGTTTTGACACAGGTGTCTAAACTGCAGATAATAATGTCATTTGTGTACAATTTGTAAATTGTGGTGGCAAATCAAATGGCAAGATGTTAATGAAAGCAAAGAATGTCAAAGGTCCCATGATGGATCCTTATGAGACCCTAGTTGAAAGTATCTCATTATTGGAGCTGGTAGCATCATATTGAATTGTAAAGGTTTTGTTTGGAAGGCAAAAGGAGAATCATCCCAGGGCTGCCTGAGCAACAGCAAATATTGTTTAAGGATTTAAGTAGAGGAACGTGGTTTATGGATTCAAAATCCACAAAGAGTGTTCTAGTAAGTTTCTGTTTCTCCACTGCCCCATGATTTGGCTAGTCGCTATATACATTGCTGCTTGGGTGTTGTAACCTTTTCTAAAGTCACGCTGCTTGCAACTGAGTGTTGAAGCCATTTCCAGCTTGGGCCTTACCTCTCCTTTTAATCATATTTAATGACTTAGTTTATTAGTTGGTCATACCAGAGCTGTGGTTAGGTCAGTTATCAGCCTTGGCAATCCCCAGTTTGACAATCCTTTCAATCTGTGATGAAGAAGAAAACAAGAAAAGCCCTTTGAAGTTCAGATCCAAAAGTTAAAAAAAATCAGAAAATACAGTAACGAGTTTACAGAATCTGATGTTTAAGACCCCAAAAATATTCTGAAACAGTATCATTGAGATTATATGCTCAGACTAAAAACAAATAAACACAGTCATTTAAACAGTCACGATATCCACCATAGCTGCTTAACTGAATGTCATAACAGCACTCATGCTCGATCACCAACTCTTCTGAGGGGCCATTTTCATCCCATAACAGCCTGTGCCTGGTGTAGCTGCCTAATGCACCCCAAGTTAGGTATGGTACTGTCTCTAATACAGTAATCTTTTTGAGGATTCTCACTAGGGTAGTCTGATGTGTCTTTTGAGTTATTGGTTTTAGGGATGAGTACAATGACAACATGTTTCTAGCATAATCCCAGATGTTAGTCTTTGATTTTTATATATATGTACTCTTTATCGAACGACCATTTCACCGAACATGAAATGGCCGAGCACACTTTCGTGAAAGTGCTTTTTACCGAAAAAAGTGTGCTTAAATAAGGATGAAAATGTAGGGAGATGACTGTTGAGATCGTAGCACAGTGGGGATAAGGGAATAGTCCCTTTACCCCACTGTAGTGTGATCTCGGAGTGAGAATATTAACTAGACCAGGGGTAAATTTACGATTTTCCATCCAATTGTCAAAGTTTAATTTCAATAAGGTTAGACATGAACTCTGTTTTACATGGATGGGGAGCCTATTCCATAGCACAGGGATCCTTTGGGGCACATATCTGTATCTCCAGCATGTTCTGTTTATGTCACAATAAAAAAGTGCAGATGTCTGGATCTAGGGTTTATGGTGCTGTTTGTCTGGATCTAGGGTTTATGGTGCTGTTTGTTTTGCTCATGCTACAGATCCATCAAGGTTGTATCTGAAGGAAGCCCTGTAAGCCAGGCAATGATCCCCTCTCAGCAGCTTGTAGAAGACTAAATACAGAGGCAGAGCCTTTGGGTGATCAGTGTAGAACAGGGCATTCATGCCCCGAATTCTCCTGGTGAGACTAAATACAGAGGCAGAGCCTTTAGGTGATCAGTGCAGGACAGAGTATTCATGCCTTGAATTCTCCTGGTGAGACTAAATACAGAGGTAGAGCCTTTAGGTGATCAGTACAGGACAGAGTATTCATGCCCTGAATTCTCCAAGTGAGAGTAAATACAGAGGCAGAGCCTTTGGGTGATCAGTGTAAGACAGGGTATTCATGCCCTGAATTCTCCTAGTGAGAACCCTTTGTGGGCATTCCAACTGTTGCAAGTGTTCAGGTAGGTATCTGCCAGAAGGGCATTGTACTCAGTCATTGGACTGATAAGGGTCAAGTAGAATAGTACTATAACTTCCTTGGACCTGTATGCCATACCTTTACCTATAAGTTGGGCAACATAGAATGATTTTCTTACTATCTTAGATACGTGTTGGTCAGTCTAGATTGCTGTCTACATTATATTCCCAGATCTCTTACTAATGGGGTAGACTCTTAGGGATGTTTTAGTGATGATATAATTAACTTGGATTGACAGGTTTCAAAAGAGTATTGTAATGCATTTTTTTTGCCATTGAGTTTTAGGCCATGGCCTTGGCACCACTTATTTGTCTGTGTTAAACCCTCTTGCAAGATGTTAGTGTATTAGGGAGACTCTATAATAGCTCACAATTTACAGTCATCTGTGAACTTGGTGAGACAGAGGCATTAATGTTAGATTTGACTTCTGAGAAGTAGATGCCAAACAGGACCAATCCCAGCACAGAGCCCTGGGGTACTACATTGGTGGCCAGTCTCTTGATGAAGATGGTCTCACTGATCCTGACTTCTTGTGTCCTGCCTGTGAGCTGACAAACAATCCAGTGAGTTATGGAGGGATTTATACCTAGCTCAGAGAGCCTGTCAACAATGCCTGAGTAGGGTATTGTATTCAATACCTTGGCCAGGTCAGGATACACAGTATGCACTGTTTTACCCTCATACATTGCCTTGGTGATCCTCTCAAAGAAGTGTACCAGGTTAAGTAGGCTTGACTATCCTTTAAGAAAGCCAAATTGGAATGGGTCCAGTGTCTGCAGGTTGCCTTTGTTTATTATTTCCATGATAATTTGTTCCATGGCTTGGCATATTAGGCTTGTTAGACTGATGGGTCTCTTGTTCCCTAAGTCAGTTGATGGTCCACCCCTGTGGGGAAGAATGACCGTTGCAGTCCTACATCCACTTGGAATGTAGACCGTTTCAAGGCTTTAGTTGAAGAGTGGCTCAAGTGATCCTATTAGGTCATGGTTTACACTGTTCAGGAGGCAACCAGGGATGTTGTCAGACCCAAAGAGGCAGTGTTCCTGGCTTTAGCAAGTGCTGCCAGCACCTGGTCCCTGCTAATAGCTGGAAGAAGCATGTTGAGGGGGGGTTTACTAAGAGGAGCTGGGGGGAGTGGTGGGTGAAGTTTAAGCCAGATTTACTAGCCAGTAGATTTGCTATGTCACCCTGATCAGTGAAGGTGGTGCAATTCACCATCAGTTTAGCACATGGCTGTAGGTTACGTTTAGGGTTCTGGACAGAGTTGAAGCAGGACTTGTGATGTGATTGTCTTTAGCCTTTGAGGCTATTGTTACCTTGTAGTTGGCCTTGTTGGACTTAATTAGACCTTTTAGTTTCTTGTTTAGTTATGTAAGAGACCTCTTGTCTTTTCCTGATTTTGGCCATGAGTATTTTTCTTTTATTATTTACCTAATTTAGGTAAACATTCTACCGGTGTTGCTTTTTTAATGTTTGTTTGGGTTTACTTCAGGTAGGTACAGCAGCACCTATGCAGTCACTCACGTGTTTGTATTCACTCTGTGAATAATTCAGCACAGATAGCTGTGGTTTTGGGAGTTGGGGAGCCTTGAATTTTGACAACATGTCATTTAATAGGGTGTACTTTGCCTTAGAAAAGTTCCTAACTATTACTGGTTTAGGTTGCTTTTTACTTCAAAGGAGACAGGTTTGTGATTTGACTTCACTAGTGAAGGTGTGACAGGGGAAGGGGCGTAATGCTCTCCCATTTTGGTGAGTACCAGATCTAGTATGTTTGATGATCTGGTTGTAGCATGCACTATCTGTTCCAGGATGTTTGTGTTAATAAAGTCCAGGAAGCATTGTGCTTGTGAGTTTGAAGCAGTGCAAGTTTCCCAGTCTACAGAGGGGTAGTGTGAGCACCTGCAGTGTGGGCCCCAGTTTGTGCTGTTGTTGATCTAAATGTGTGGACGGCATTGTAGCCTTGCACTTCCAGAGTACTTTCTATGGCTTTAAACCAAGTCTTAGTCATGGCACAGGTGTCTGCTTTCTCCAGAGTGAGGAGGGCTTGAAGGGTGTGGAGTTTTTTGTTTAGGCTCCAAGCATTGCATAGTAACATGCTAAGGTTGCATGGAGGCTTTTTCACTATGTTGGTAGTTTTGTCTTTTTGGTATTGCCTAAAAAAGGCTCTGAGGGAGTGGATAAAGTTTTAGCCAATGTCCAAAAGCTTGGGGGGTGGGGCAGGTGCAACCCATCCCTTTGCAAAGCAAAGTGGTCTTTTGACCATGTTCTCCCATGCTGACAGATATTGGAACCCCCTTGCCTGACACCAGAAAATAAGCCAGTTACTAAAATGAATCATTTTATTTTTGTAATGTGGCATCACCCTTGATGAATGTAGAATGCAGCTCAGTGCAGGGCTCATATCTATCTGTGACACATATTCTTAGAGGTCTATTATGTCTTTTTATATAGCCCAGTGAGGTGTGTCTCAGGTCATTTACACCCACATGGACTGTGATAGAATCATATTGGTACCTGGGGTCCAGTGACGTCAGTGCGTGTGTGGTATTGTGGATCCAGGTCCACATAGGCAAGTAACTGTTATCTTCTTCTTGTCCAACATGGTGAGTGGGGCAATTGTGTGTCACACAATGGAGTCCCCAATGACAAGAGTATTAGGTAAAGTATATGCTTGCCTTATGGGCTGCACTTTTGGGGGAGCATTAAGTGTAGGCTTAGGTGAGATGTTTGCTGTTGCTTTTGGTGTGTCTTTTATGATTGCTGAGGAGCCATTATGTGGTTTTGGAGGTCTTTGAGATTTGGGCACCTCAGCATAAAATAATCTGAGTCTGTAGTGAGCAGGATTTGTGAGGGATATAGTGTGGGTATTACTGACCACCTCATTTGTATGTGTTTTTTTACTTCCGAGGAAGTTGTGTATTTACATCCCTCACATCCTGTGTTATTTTTTTAATGATTAACTGGTTGTCTGAGAATGTGAGACAAATGCTATATTGCCTTAGGATACCAAAATCTACCAATCTGGCCACAAAGACATTAGGAAAATTGTGTCTTACTAGCTGTGTCATACTGCATGGACTGTGCTGTAATAATGGTTCTAATAGGATGGTGTACCAACTGTGTCATACCTTATGGATTGTACTGCAGCACAGGTTCACATAGGATGGTGTAACAACTGTGTCTTACCTTATGATTTGTATTGTAGCACAGGTTCTTGTAGGGTGGTACGCAAACTGTGTCATACCCTATGGATTGTGTTGTAGTACAGGTTCACGTAGGATGGTGTACCAACTTTGTCATACCATATGAATTGTTGCAAGGGTTCTCATAGGGTGGTGTACCAAATGTGTCATACTATATGGAGTATATTGTAGTGCAGGCCATTCTATATTTATGAAGTTAGGTATTTTACTGTTTTGTAAGGCCTTAGTCAATTTAAGTTTAAGTCACTAAATACAAGAAGTCTTTTGCCACTAGACTTTTGATAGAAGAGGTCAATTAAATATGAAGGCATATGTGGCTAGTGTAGCTAGGAGGAATGTGAAAAAGGAGATGTTAATATTTAGTGTATTATTTATTGTAAGTTCTACCATATACCAGTGATGTTAATATTTAGTGTATTATTTATTGTAAGTTCTACCATATACCAGTGATGTTAATATTTAGTGTATTATTTATTGTAACTTCTACCATATACCAGTGGAGGTTAGACTCTCTTCCTATTGCTTCCTGTACATTTAGTTTAGAAGTAGTAGCTATTTTTGATAAAGTGAAGCCCAAACACTGCTATTCTATCTCATTGTCTGTTGATATAGAAGAATTTAAAGTAGTGTTATAAACACTGAGATGCACTGTGGTGGTCTTTAAATCATAATTATGTCATGGATGGAATCATTGGGCATAACCCATGCTGTTTACATTCATTAATGATATCTCAAAACTCTGATGATTCTGTTTTTTAGGGAGAATATATTTTTTATTTATTTATTTAACATTTGTTTACTGGGAAAGTCCCACTTGGAACGGAGCCAATTTTCAGTGGAAGCCTGGGGAGAAACGCTCCAGATGCATGTCTTTGAAAATAGCTGGAATTGCTGGAATAGTTGGAATAAATTTTAGGTGCTGGTCTGGGATTTTGTTCAACACCTCCAGACTTGATAGTAGTAAACATACCTCTCAACTGTCCAGATTTTCGTAGAATGTCCAGATTTTTGGCTCATATTTTTGGTCTGTTCCCTACAAAATTTATGGTTTTCTGGCAAATCCCTGAGATGATTTGAGGACTGGTCTATAAATAATGACACACATTTGAGTTTCAGACCTCAAATTCTTCAGAAAATGGATGTTAAAACAAACCCTGTTACTCTAGCAACTTCCTAAATTTATAAGATCACTATTTAAAATATGTCCCTATTTCGGGGCCTTTGTCCCCCATTTTGCTGGGCTTTGTCCAGATAAAGAGGTTGAGAGGTATGGTAGTAAATGAGGTGAATATCGATGGTAATATATTACTGGTTGTCATTTTGGTTTCTACTAATGTTCATTCTCTAATAAAGAACATTCTAGAAATGGTAACAGCTACATAATCAATATCTTGATGACACCAAGATGGTATGGTGATTGTGAAATGGTGTGCTGCTAACTGTCAAATGATAGTGTATTGTTCTAACCATTATATGTTTCAGTTGTGGGGAAAAAGGCAAAGCTTAATGTGTATTCAGTGGTAAACAGTGCCAAGATTCTAACCGCAAATGTTATCATACATGTTTTTATTACTGTGTGTGTACTAATTTAGTTGTTGTTGGCAATTCGGCTGAAATGGTAATTTTCTTTTGAGGGTATAAGAATTGTATAAAAATTAGTTGGCTAGTTGTGTGCTATGAAATTACACTTGTCTTGTGAAAAGCAACTTATACTTTGCAAAAAACAGAAATTATATAGTGTGTGTATTTGCAAATGGCTTAGGTAAGTGTCTCAAAGAATTAGCATGAAATAAGTATTTATGAAATATTCCAAACAATGATTTTTTTTTTGCTATTGTCTTGAGTTATGTATTGGCATTTTAAATGGTTGTTTTCCTAGATATGAGTGCAGGCTTGGAAATGTTATGAAAAGAGATTTACTTTTGCTACTGTATCTATTTAGGCTTGCTGGTAAGAATGATAGAACCTTTAAGCCTTTTCCTTTTAAAACAGAACCTTAAAGTGGAAACATTATGAGCGATTCTTGATGACATTGTTGCTTCTTAGGTCTAGCTTTAAAAGTAATGGAAGTGTGCACTGCCATTTTAAATGAGTGGTTCCACTAATATTGTAGAGAGTATGGCTAGAATGGGATAAATGTACTGATGGGTGGGGTGGATGTGGAATGGACTGTGGGAGAGACGTACATCTCAAGAATATAGGTGGGAGAGAAAAATTAATCACATCCCACGCTAGCAAAAATCAATCAGTCTGCATATGAAGGAAGCAACAAGATCCAGTGTAACACAACGTGAAGCTAAGAGAACTACAAACATTTTAACAATATAAAGCGAAATGAACAAAATAAAAGTAGGCAAACAGAATTTAACAATTTGGTCAGTACACAGAGAAAAATGTTGCACACTTAGAATGTCATATCTGATACTGCAGCAAACAGTAACTGACAAAATACCCCTAAGTACACTAGTCTGGGAAGAGAGTGCAAAAACAGCCTCACAGCAGAGAGACAGCAGCCTTATAACAGATAGCCATAGACTAATATCAAACCTCTCAGAGGTGACATGTTCAGTTACAACAGTCTTTGGACAAAAACCTGTGATACAGAGAAAAACTCCGTGTGCTAACTGGAGGTGGGCTATGTCAGATAGAGGTTAACTAAAAGGGTGTTCCAAACAAATCGGCATGTTTTATAGGGCTAGTTCTCAAGTCATCCTGTCTCCCATCACCTAGTATACATTATATGAAAATAAACAAGTCATTAATACCCACAGAGCAATGCATTAATACCCACAGAGCAGTGCATTAATACCCACAGAGCACTGCACCACAACATCAGCTTTATGTACCAAATGAGACCCCAAGCAAGAGGCATGTATAACTTACATCAAGAGACTCATGCATACACTGACATGTAGAGTGGCAAGGTGAATGCTATGACCAATATGAAATGTTGTGTCCTGGTAGCTTTACTAATCAACACAGCATTACATGCAATGGTTACATATGTACAAATATGCATAGCAGTCAAAGTAACCACCACCACCATCAGCAAAGGCATGCCAACAATGTACAAAACAGAAAAATATTTTTATATACCCTTGAACATTGTCAACCCATATGAAATTATAATATAAAACTAAAACATGGTGTAAAATTATAAAATACATAAAATACACATACACAGTCTCAAACGTGTGTGCAGTTGCATGCATACATGCATGCATAAATGCACACATACATGCACACATACATAAACCTGCATAAACACACACACAAGCAGACATGCAGACACACACAAGTGCGTGCGCACACACACACACACACACACACACACACACACACACACACACACACACACACACACACACACACACACGAATGATGTGACTTTAGACTTGCTAGGATTCATTATCAGGTCCCTGTTGTTGAGTCATTTCATATAATGTGTGTACTAATTTGAGTCATTTTCCAAACTGGAAACATTTTAAATGCTATTTGGATTCTGGAATAACAATAAAACAAAGTAAACTAAATATACAAGGTGGAACAAGGCTCTGAGAAAATGCCTGCAGTAGTACAACAAACAAGTCAGAAAATTACTTGTTTCAATTATGCCCACGCAAAGGTTTTCTATGAAAGAGATTACATTAAAGACAGTACAGGGCCAAGACTGTGACAAGAAGGAATACACATACTGATTAGCCCAAAGATTGTTTAAAGGCAGGCTGAATCTCTGATGAAAGAGACAGAACTGGATAGTGAGACAGGGAATACATACATGAATATCACACCTCTCATTAGGTATGCAATACACATACTGATTACCCCAAAAGTCATGTAAGGTGAAGATTGAAACAGGTAGTACATACATGAACATCACACCTCTTATCAGGTACGCCATACACATACTGAATACCCTAAAGGTCGTGTAAGGTGAAGAGTGAGACAGGCAGTACATACATGAGCATCACACCTCTCATCAGGTTTGTGGTGTCCCACCACCTCTGGGCCAGTAATGAAGGACCCCTCAATCCTCACCACTAGCACCAGTGGGGGACGTTCACTGAGAGGATAACAGGTACACACACAGTATCCCCAAATGCAGCTCTCTGCATAAAGCATGATTAAGCACAATTTTCCTTAAGAGCATGGGGAACACATTCAGTCTGGGGCTGGTTTCTCCCTCTTTCTCCAGATCCCGTAAGACTACCCACCGGCGCAGCTATAGAGTTGAAATCTCAGCTGAGTGTCCAAGCCAAGACCTCCAGCATGCTCTCTGTCCAACCAGTGCTTTATTTCCCTGCTCAAGTAGCTGACACACACACACACACACACACACACACACACACACACACACACACACACACACACACACACACTCACACAAACACACACACCTGGGAAAGGCTGGCACAGGTTTACTAGCTATGCCCCCTTCTCCTCAGACTATAGGTTATCCTGCCAGCTACCATAAGGCCCTTACAAGGGTGTCCAATATACTGAATTAAATAAATATTAATACAGATGGTAGTTTGACCAAATGCAAGGCTATTAGGAGTGGCCCACACAGTGTCACCAAATAAATATGCAAGTACTCTCAAAACTTAAATATCTCTACAAAGATCAGCCACAATGAAATGTTTAAATATATTTAATAATAAATAACAAAAGAACAACAAAATACTAACTATATATTCACAGTGACATCAGAGTTCAAAATCACAGGAAATACTTAAAATAACACTGAAGGATAGGCTCAGACAAATAAACAAAAACAATGTCTAAACTAAGCTTCACTATATTCCCGAGTAAATCTAAGAGAATTATACTATTCCCTACTTACTTAATAGAGTAAGGAAGATGATGTGTGAATGGTCCTTCTTGTTGTCAGGCCCAAGTCAGAAGACAGAATGCTCTGTCTCACTACGAGATTTCTCAAAATAATATCTAAAATATTACTTCTGAGATAGCTTACAGAATTACATCACTCCTTGTCATATGACTTCTAGTTCCCATACAAACCCCCATTGCTGGAAGCTGGCAGGATTTAGCACCTACCTGTAAAAAATACACACACAAGGGCTTTAGTTCAGATGTCTGGCAGATGTTGGAAGTCATACAAAATGTAATACCTCCACACTTCCAGAATTAGTTTCTAGTAATTAGTTCACCCCAAAGACAATACAGAAAGCTTCCTGGTACAGATTCTGTGTCTCTGGCTGCACTGAAACATGTGAGATAGCATCTTTATGGACTAGTCCCTAAAGTTATTTAATTTCAGGTATATTTTAAAGTTTGCTGGACTGAGGTTAGACTTCCAGTTTCCTCTGTTAAAACATATACATTTAAATAGTTACAATAGTGCATGTACATTTCTGTTCTCTCCACTAGGGCATACTGTGGATATATTTCAAACACCAGCACTTTACAAATACCTTTTTAACACAAACATCTGTACAAATTAGTTTGATATACACATGACATACAGTTCTAATACATTTGTAACAGAAGCATCTTGTGTAAATCAGTTTGATATTCACAAATGACATATAATTATTTACAAAATTCCAGCTAGTTCGTCACAGGGTACACAATACACATGCTGATTTCCCCTAATGTCATGTAAGGGCAGGCTGAATATCTGATGAAAGAGATAGATATAGGTGGAAAGTGAGACTGGTAACACATACATGAACATCAAACCTCTCATCAGGTACACAATACACATACCGATTACCCCTAAGGTCACAAAAGGGCAGGCTGAATCTCTGATGAAAGAGATAGATACACATAGAAAGTGAGACAGATAATACATACATGAACATCACACCATTCATCAGGTACACAGGACACATACTGATTACCCCAAAGGTCGTGTAAGGGCAGACTGAATCACTAATGTGACACTTAGAGGTGGAGAGTGAAGCAGGTGATACATAGAACATCACACCTCTCGTATGATTTTTACAGATCTCTGATCTCAGAGTTTTGTTCTGAACTCCTAAAACTGGTTATTTCATTCTTTTTTTAATCTTGTAAAAAAAGATAGTGACTTGCAGTCTACAAATAATGGTAATCATTACAGTTGCATAGTTATTTTACTTCATAAATGGCATGTCAAGCCAAATATTCAAATTTTCTCATTCCTTTGACTTTCTAAGTCAATGATGTCAATATTTTTGAAAACATGTCCATAATGTAAGGACTGTGTCCCTGATTATTTCTTACCTTGTTCAAAATTTTAATAATAAAACATTGAGAGCTTTCAGTTAGGTATAACACAAAGCATCTAAAAGAAGTGAATTGGACAGTAACAAGAAAGCATGAAATGGCTGTGGGGGAAGAAAATAAACATGGAAGAGCATCTTTTAACAAAAAATGAACTGACGCTTGTAAAAGGTTCCTTAAAACACCTAAGAAACATACATGCACACGGACGCACACACACAGATGGACTGTCTCTCTCTCTCTCTCTCTCTCTCTCTCTCTCTCACACACACACACACACACACACACACACACACACACACACACACACACACACACACACACCAACAGACTGTGACACAGACACAAACACACACATGCACACAAACACACACACACACACACACACACACACACACACACACACACACACACACACACACACACACACACACACACACATATATGTAAGCTTCTAAACAGACAAACTGCCACTCAGCAGACACAAATGTCTACACATGTGGTCATGTACACACACACACACACACACACACACACACACACACACACACACACACACACACACACACACACACACACACACACACACACACACACGTACGTACTTCTAACTGCTGCTATGGTCACTTGCTGGTAGTTGTTTTTTTTTATGTTTTAGTAAGCTTTCTGCATATGTCTGGCAGACACAGTTTGACGCCTAGAATCTCCCTTTGGCATCTGTTATGATTTGAAAAAAATTTCATGATCCTGAATTATTCCTGAATAATAAGGGGAGTCATTTATGAGTAACTAGAGGCTGTATTCAAAATTCCTAGGAATTTATCACAAGCAACATGATGGCCTGTACATCCCGTACTATAACCATTTTCTCACATGAAGTTTGCTGGAACAGGAAGTTTATAACTTCTCTCACCCTAAGGACAGGGCTTTTGCAAACAGCTAACATTTGTTGAAATGAACCTTCTCTGATTCATTCCACAAACTAGGCAAGTTTGCAAGTGGCATTATTTTGCAATGAGCATGGAAGCTTTCTAAACATATGTCTACATTTTGGCAAGTCAAGTTTACTTTTATAGAGGTTCACAGACCTGAAAACCTATTCTTTGTGTCACATTAATCTTGTAATAATCCATTCACTGTAAGATCCCATTTCTCTGAGTTAAGAGAAAAACTGTAGCAGTGTGTTGTGATTATACTATTGTGCCTGAGACGCATTCAGAAAATCCTTTAATTCTACCTCAAGGCAGTCTGAACTGAAGTCAGCATTATATTACAGGCTCGGCATAGCTTAGATAACCACAGTGACGTCATGTGGGTTTTCTTACTTCCTAGCTAAAATACTGTTTGATGTGTGTGTACATGGTTGCCAAGGTGATAATATCACAGTATACAAGGAGGTCCGCTTACTGCAGTAAAAATAGGCAAGGCACACGCAGCTAGGTGTCTGATGCAGGATCGAGGCAGTCTGCAGCTTCTGACAGACAAACGGGTGGAATTCCTGGGTTTTCCTTAATCTCCGTGTTGAAAGGCTTCATAGTTTGCATTTTGTACAGAGATGTGTAGTGGCAGAAGTGACAACATTTCACCAGCCTATACACCCACTTCCTGTTTGAGATAGCTATGTGATTGCTTTCTACTACCATAGTAACCAAACAATCATTATTCTAACAAATGCCATCTTGTCTTACAAACCTGGATGCATTTATGGGAACAGAATAAGGGTGGGGGGCTTTCAGGCTTTAAACAGAAAGAAAACAGCAAAAGCCAGACAAAAGAAGGAAACCACATGTTACCACATTAGAGACCAGTAAATGCATGAATCCTTTTACTTTTAACAGCACATTGTTCCTCTGATGCTTTGTGCTGAATTTGTTCATCTGAAAACAATTTTTGAAGAAAGGTGGAAGGGAGACCAGCTCTTGCCCCTTCATCTATGTTTGGATTCTTCATCAGAATGCAGGTTCATGTACTAAGTGGCAAGCTAAGCAGGTTGTGTATAGGGAGCAAAATGGAGCTTTATATTACATCTGGAACAAACAAAACCTCCTATACAAAAAGGACACTGCTATAATGTGACCTCCTATACAAAATGGACACTGCTATAATGTGTAACAATGTCTATAGATAGACTGCTTCTAGGTGGTTAGCAGTTATATCCAGAGTGTCTAGCTGCTGCTGACAATTAAGGCTGTTGTTACCCAATAGCTCACCTTATTTAGCTGTGTCATATATTAAATGCCATGTGATGCAACTATGTATGTATTACAGGCAATGGTGTCGCCAGGCATATGCCATGTATGCCATACTGTACAATTTATTTATTTATTTTTAAAATGCCAGGATTTTTAATTCAATGTCATTTTTCTATTTTTTTTTTTTTACTATTTTAAAGATGAACTATCCAGAAAGACTGCAATGGAGGGCATACTTGCAGAGGGAGAGGACGACACTGTGAAATAACATTTCTGAAAATCCTGAGACTACACCCTTGATTAGAATTTTTAAAAGGATAGAGAAAGAAAAAGTCTAGGCAACAAAGATGTAATGTGATGATGGTTTAACAGGTAAAACTGTCCTGTGTGACAAACAGCTACCTGTTACCCATCAGCCTACAGTATGGGGAGGAGTTGTTTGTGCTGGCAGTTTTCACAAACTGTCTGACATCATCCCTGCAACATCGGAAGCCCTTATTAGGAAGTTGATTCCTTCAGGCAAAGCAGGTAGCTTGTTTGTAGAGTTACCCTGACATAGTAACAAACACATAATAAGACGGTAGACATGCTCTTGTAGGTTAGGTGCCCAGGGATCTTGTCAAACTTTCTGCCTGAGCTGGTCACTTTAGGACACTTACCTAGAATTACTCCCTGTGGAAGTAGCATGGAATGCCATGGCAGTATTAAACACCAAACATTGCTGCTGGCTCAATAAGGTGTAAAACGTCACTGTTCTGTTTATGTTTAGTCAGGTGACTTACAGAGCAAAACACCTACTGTATTTACAGGGGTCCTACCCAGCCATTTACTATCCAGTACACCAGTGACTTTATCAGCTGTTTGCAGCCCTCATCTATATTGGTGGTGGTGTGGTCAATCAGGTCTGCAAAATGTAGCTGTGATATAGTCATGTGTCCTCTCTGTTGGGTGAAATAGTTCATTATGAAGCACTCTGCTGTTCTGTGTACTCTCACTGGTCTGATATTTCTAGCACTTCTGGCAGATTGTAAGAATGCATTATACTTCATTTTCACACTTACAGACAGAGCCCTGAGCTGTATGGAACTTTCTGGAGAGATCCACTGTTGATGAATGAGGGTTTGGACTTATGCTCCCAGCAGGGCTAACCAAGTAGTCCTGTCCTTATAGAATGTGCAGTTTGATCAGTCCCAAAGTGATGCTGTGGGCTTCTATGCCACTGATCTCTCTCAGGTTAGTGGCTAAGAAGGAAATATTTGCCTTATTTATGTTGTTTTGCTGTAATCTACTTTTCAGAGGGAGTTAGAGAAGAAAACATGGGCTCCTGTACCCTGAAGACATTATGTCACACTCACACTGTCAGCTCAAAGGATAGCAGTTACAACAGTTATGATGTCACATATGTGACATCATCTTTCAGCAGAATAGTTATAAGCACTTCTGTTAGATCTGAGGAGAATAGTCAAAACATCACATGTCTGATCTCAGTCTGAGAAGCATTTTCATAAGTTCATACTCTACCATCAAGAAAAAACATGCTCATTAGGCTATAACTTTGCTACTGTGATCCATGAAAAGTTTACCTGTAATATCTTTCTCCTGTTATCAACCTACTGTTTATTTTGTCAGTTTTTATTGTGCACACTCAGAGTGCTGACTGTCTGGGAATTTATTTATTTATTTGCTTATTTATTTATGTATGTGTGTAAGTATGTGGGTTTCTTAATTAGCTGGGTAGACTCGTCCTTTAAACCCTTTTCAGCTATGACCCAAGAGCTCAAAAATATTTTACAAATATAAGCAGAGCACATAAAAGTACAATGAAAATACACTTATTAACCTTCTGGTCATGAAGTCAGTTGGTCAAAAGGGAATTTACTGACTTTTTATAGTAAATTCCCTTTTGTCAAGTGGTTTATTATCTCTGGCCATGTCTTTTAGTATGAAATTGTTGAACAGTGGGCTAAGAAAGTTTGCTTCCATTTCCCTACTGTTTTGCAGTCTGGGAGTTGCTGCCTTTATTTAGAGCATGGTAAGGGATGCAGGCATCTGGTCCTACTACAAAAAAAAAAACACTTATTTTGCTTTTGTTTAATTATTTTTGACCATTTGTGTAATCAGTGTATTTTTCACTTTTTTTGTGTTTCACCTATTGATGTCAGATGTATAGTACAGGATAAGATAGTCTGAGGCTGTGTTTCTGTAACCCCTAAGTAAAAAAATTGTAGTCAGAAATGACAATAAGTGAAGATTAGAAAAAATAACAGTAAGAAGAAGTAAAGGAAATGAACAAAAATGAATAAAGAATTTTACTTACACATTTACAGTTCATGTGTCTTCTCTTTGTCATGGCAAGTCTAAGGAAAAGAAACGAGGGACAACATCTGCCAGCGGGAAGATGCTAGCATGTTTTGAGAGACTAGCTTCTATCTGAATTACTCAAGCATTTGTAGTTAGAGTTTAGGGTGTCATACCTTTTGTTGTAAAAGCCTTGTATTCAGAACTTTGTCTTCCTTCGTGAGGAACATTTGGAGGGAACAATTTCATGAAAACTTCTTTCCCCAATAGCAAGACTGAAACAGTGTCTACCTGCAGTGAGGGTTTGGTTATCCCAGCTTCATAATGAGTATTTTTTTTAAATGTTTTTGGTCCTCTTTGAGAAATCTTTAAATTGACCTGGCCCCCACGGCCCCACATCCATGCCAGGTCTACTAGCTTGAATCTGACCCTCCCCCCAGAATTACTCCAATATTGTTGTGGATCCTAACGGCATCCTGGGCACTCGGACATCTCCGCTTCAATCTTGGGGAGGTTGATATATGCCGTACCCATTCTCTGCCTCATCTCCCAAACATGTCAGTCTTTGTTTGAGGTTCCACTCACATCATTGAACCACGCCTCCTGTAGAGGACACACCCCCACCCACTCTGCTGCTCCATCAGTTGGCCAAGCTATTAATCAAACTCAGACTGAGTGTCCCATAGTTAGGGCTTTTTCGTTCTGCTACAGGAGTGGCTCAGGTAAAGGGTGTTGGGGTTGCCTAACCTGCAGTTTAATCATCTGGGAAGGACAGTAGCGTTCATGTAGGATTTTTAAGGCAAAACTGGAAAAAGGCAGGATAGATATATCTGGAGTAGCTAGGTAGTTATCTTTTAGAAGCAAAATACAGTGATTTTCAAACTGAATAATGTATTAGACTTTTCGGAAATAATTGCTTTTCAAACTGTGATCCCCTGGCCCATATCATAGGTTCATATGTGTGTACTAGATTGATGACCACTGGGCCTTTTTAAGCCTAGCCATGCATCCCAGATCTCTGACAAGTTCTGGTACCCTTGGGAAGTGTATGCAGTGGCTTGGGAGACGAAACATTTACTAGCAGGGGCCTGGTGGATGAACCATTTACAGGCTGTCTGTGCCCATTGGAGACATAAATGCCAAACCAGGAATGAATTTCCTGTTACCCATTCAGTTGTCCAGGTTACACCTGAATTGGGTTAGGGAGGAACTCTGCTTCACTTGAATGGGGAGCCTGTTCCAGAGAAGGGGTTGTCTCTGGGATACATGCCTGTCTCTCCAGCAAACCCTATTTATATTACAGGCAAGGTTTAAGTCTTAAGCACAAGTAATCATGTAATTATGGTGCTGTTTATTTTGCAGATATGCAGCAGGTCCATCAGAGTGGGGTCCACTGACACCTTGTATGCCAGGTGTAGATCTCCCCGCAACAGTCTGTAGGAGACAGAATACAGGGATAGGTCCTTGAAGCAGTCTGCATAGGGCATGTTACTTATGTCCTGTATTCTTTTAGTGAGAAACCTCTGTGGACGTTCTAATTGTGGGATATGCCCAGTTAGGTACATACCAAAGGGGGCATTGTACTCAATGATAGGTCTGATAAATGCCGAATACAGTGGAATAATGACCTCCTTGGACATAGATGCCATACCTTTGTTTATAAGTTGCACAACATAAAATGATTTCCTCACTGCTGTAGACACATAATGGTCAAAGGCTAGATTACTGTCTGTGTGCATCCCCAAGTCCCTGACTACTTGGTCAACTCTTAGGGGTGTGTTGTCAATATGACAGCTACCAGGGATGGCTGACTTCCCAAAGGATACTATTATACATTTCTTGGCATTTAGTTTTATTCTATGGCCCTGACCCCAGTTATTTGTCTGTGTCAGCCCTTCTTGGAGAATATTACTGCTGATGGGGGATTCTATGATTGCTCCTAATTTGCAATTGTCTGCAAATTTGGTCAGCCAAAGGCTCTTAATATTGGCCTTTACTTCAGAGAAGTAAATACTAAAAAGATACCATCCCAAGACTGATGCCTGAGGGGCTCTGCTTGTGACTGGCCTCTTTGTAGAGGTAGAAACCCCACTTCTAACTTCCTGGGTTCTGTCTGTGAGCCAGCTGGCTATCCACCGGGTAACATAAAGAGTTTATACCTAACCTCTTGAGTTTGTCAACAATGCCTGAGTAAGGCATTGTGTCAAATGTCTTGGCCAGGTCAAGGCAGACAGTGTGAACTATTTTGCCCTCATCCATATCGATGAACAACACTCTCTTCTTCTGCCAAGCTGTGCTTATAACCTGTTATTTTTTGTATGAGTCTGAAGCTAATACAGTTCATAAAATAATGCCATGGCCTAGGAAATTCTGAAGATGAGCTATTATGTTATGGACATCGTGAAGACCATTTTTTACTTCCCTTTACTTCAGTGCATTACATTGGACTAGGGCTCCTCAGAGCCTAAGTAGAAGCTTTTATCCAGTCTTTATCTCTACAGTCCAGGGGTCAAGAGTCTAGGTCACATAAAATGCATGTGAACATGATGCATAAGAGAAGAATGACTTCTAGCGTGAGCTCTTTGTAGTTATTGCTCTGACTGTTGTTTAAGTAAAAGTAGATCACCGAGGAACAAATAATAAAGAAAGGCAAAAATATACAGTTTCACAGCAAAACATGAATTTATACCACATGGACTAACTAGCTAGTTCTTAATCACTTCTGAGCACTGTTAACAGGTCATTCCTTCGTCCTGAACGTAAGATTGAGTCCTTCTCTGTTATTATTTCATTCATACCTCTCAACCTGTAGACATAGAAAAGAGGAACAATAGTCCTTGCGGTTTACCTTTAAATCGTCGATCACACTTTGTCGAACGGCTGCTTTATCGACACGGTTTGCGCAAACCAAAACCATGAAAAATTTTAAACATTGAAAAATATTCGTCATTCGACATTTCCGGCCACGCAACACCTCCACACCAGTGCTAACATGGGTCAAAAAGGGTCGAGGTTTTGTCGTTCACATGTTCGGAATTCGACGTTGGAGACGTTCGCATTTCAACATTCATGGAAGTCGTGTCGGCATTATCGGGATCGACAATATAAAGGTAAACCATCCGTGCAAAGTAGGAACATCCAACTAAAAATCTTGACATCTAATTAGTATAAAATGTAACCTTGACATCTAATTAGCATGAAATGTAAATACCAAATAGCACATAACTCTTCCTACTTCCAGTAGGTATGTGGGATGCTTCTCAAAAATACATTAGAAAAAGTGACAAAAATTATGTAAAAATATAAATACATTAACAAAGAGACAGTGTAAAATGTAGATTTTAAGGAACTGTATTGTAAAATTCTACAGCACAAGGTCATTTATTTTTGCTTAGGAAAAAAGGAGATGTTAGATGCGTGTCCTTTTACTTTAAATTATTGTTGCCAGTAATATGTTGGTCATATAGTGTGATTTTCTGTGTACAAGACAGTCATAGATCACATGGGATGAGGGGGACTCAGAAAATTGTGAGAAGGGGTATATCAAGCCTGAAAACAGGGACATACCTCCAAAAATAGTGACATCCTGTGAAAGGTAAATCAGACCTAAAAACAGAAATGTTCTTCCAAATTAGGCACAGTTAAAAGCTGTGATTATGTCCATATTTTCTCTCAGCTGGCTGTTAAAGGCTCCTGCCTCTTTTTCATGGAAGTATTTTTCATACTAGTGTGCACTTGGTCTTTTAAACGCATTTCTTGCAGATATTTGGTGCCCTAGGCATATCAATGAACAATACTGAAGTGTAATATCAGGTTATGCTCATAAACTGTTTTTTGCTAGTGTGAAGTCAGCATAACTACTAAGACAATGCTAAATTGACATACAAGTGTTTTTGTGTTCCTGCATGAGTTCTGACTGGCATGACCATTTCATTCATGGCAGACATTTCAGTGTCGTTTGGAGGAACTGCCTTTGTAAAGTTCCTCAAAAATGTTTCCAAAATGAAGAAACAGAATTACAGTTCAAATTCTGCCAGGCACCATGACAATCGAACTGTATACTGCAAAAAGAAACAACTGACCAAAAGTGAAAATGAAAGAGCTGGATAGAAGTACTAGGGAGTGGGCGTAATGTAACGTTAGTAACAGATCGTGCAAATTAAAAGGAATAACAAAGCAGTCGAACCAAACTGAGGCAGAATGAAAAGGTCAGGTCAAAGCTAGAGAGGGCGTTCTGTTGTAATAAACTACAGAGCAAAACTATTGCTGTTAAAATGATTTAATGTTTGTTCTTACCATATACCTGCATGTGTAAGTTATTAAGGCCCGATTTTTGTCTTTGTTATTATCACTATTATTATTATTTTTACTGTACTAGAGCTTTTCTCCTCAGGCATCTGCTAAAAAGAAGTTACTTGTCGCCCATTGGGACTTTCCCAGTAAGCAAATGCAAATAAATAAAACAAAATGAAATGCTAATTCAAACAGATGTCTTTTGAGAAAGCTTTTAAAGATGTACAGGGTGACTTATTCCATCAGCCACTGGTGGAAGAGGTTCCTAACAAAAAGGTCAAATACCGAAGCACTCTAAGCATACCCGTGGAGCATTACTGATATGGCAAGCAGAAGTAATGCTTGATTTACCAAAAGAAGCCGTCATGCATTTCTTGGCATTGAAGGTAAGCTCATAATTAACACACCAAGCCTTTGTTTGGTCTAGCATTTGCTGGAGGATTTGAGTATAGGAATAGAATTTGATAACTACCCCCAGTTGGAATCACCAGCAAACATGGTTAGCAATAGTCCATTGATGGCAGCTTTCTTGCCAAAGAAGAATATATTTCAAAGAGGAATTGGCTGAAGACAGACCCTGAGGGACATCAGTGATGATAATCTTCTGCCTAAAACAAACACCCTGACCTTATGGGATGGTATCTATCAGATAGCCAGCAACTTATCCATTGAATTATGTATGTTTTAATGTTGAGTTGGGTGAGTTTGTTAATAATCCCAGCAGAGGGGATAGTGTTAAAGGCCTTGACATGGTCCTAGTAGTCAAACTAGACTGTATGCTTCACTTTGACCTTAATACATTTAGACAAGACTGCAAAGAAGTGAAGGATATCATGACATCATGTTAACAATCTTACTTTGTTGATCAAAGAATTCACATGAAAACCCCTACAATTTGTGGAATATTGCCAATCAACTGCTTCTGCCAAGGGTGTATGATACTCCATCACTCTTCACTCATTTCTCCAACAAGGATATATCTGATCAGTGTGTTCAACATTTTCATGATGTTATTCAGAAAGTTCTATCAAATACCTAAACGGCCGGAAACCGTGACACTCCATCCATAAAAGTTCACCTTTAGTCATTCAAGCAGCTACGGTTCAGAACATACACGTACTTAGTTAAGTGTAAACCTCAGTTTTCTGCCACAGATAATGGTTCTGCAGAGTTTCTAATATTTGAAACTAAAATCAGTTTATCTAGTAACCATCCTAATCAACTACTCAATTAAAGAGGGTCATGTCTTCTGCAGGATTTGGAAAAAGGGTCTGATACTGCCTTTACACGACGGTGACTCATCCATTGCCTTGAATGACAATTGTCCTGTTATACTTCTGTCGCTTGTATATAAAACACTGAAAGAATGTGCTCAGCAATAACAACTTCAACATCTCATTGACCCTGATTTAATAACAGTTATGCAACATGGCTTCAGGCTCAAACAAGGCACTGATACTTCTATACACTGCAGTTTCCATGCAGAACAAAATTAGCTTTGGCCATTTTGTGGGAGCACTTTATCTGGGTCTGTTGAAGGCTTTTAACTCTAAATCCCTAAGTTCATTTGTGCCTTATCTGAGTTCACATTCTTTTTCTTCCAGTGCCATTAAGTGGTTCTCCAATTATCTTGAGTTCGGGGAACAAACATCCATTCTAAGATGCTGGTTTGTGGCAGGGAGCTGCTAGTGAAGCAGCAAGGTCCACATACCAAGTGCAAAGGTCTCTGTTTGCTGTAAGATGTTACTCTCTGACAGTTAACTTTCTGGACAGAAACCAATTCCCAATAGCAACATGTCTTTCTGTTCTCTCTCTGGAATAGTGCCCTGTGATGGGGAATTCTCAAGGCAATAGTCCCTTTCTAGTAGCAGCACCATGAGTCTCCTTTGTCTGTGAGATGCTGCCAAGTGACAGGGGGCTCTTAGGGCAGTAGGCACATCATACTACAAGTATTCCTGTAGATGATTTAATAATGTATAGCTCATCAGATGAGGAACTGAAAGCACAATTGCAAGTGGTCAAAACTTTTTCAGATGATATAAGCATGTCATTTGGTCTAAGCTGCGGTGGTGCAGCGGTAGCATTGTTGCCTCACAGCAAAAGGCTCTCCCATTCGATTCTTGGCTGGAGCACCTTCTGTGTGGAGTCTGCATGTCCTCCCGTGGTCGAGTGGTGTTCAAAAGACATGCATAGAATGGACGTGCCTTCGTTGAAGGTTGGGCATCGAGCTGGCACTTCGAAACTGTAAAAATCTACTGCCAATCATTAGTGGACCGGAGTTTCGCTGTGGCGACCCCTAACCGGGAAAAGCCGAAAGAAGAAGAACAACAGCATAAGAATGTTATTTGGTCTTGATAAATGTGCAAAAGCAACCTTTAAAGCAAGAAAGCTGCAGCATCAAGAAAACATCAGTGGGGACAAGAATGTGATATAAAGGAACTTGAGCAAGAGGGAGTGTATAAATATTTGGGAATTGATGAAGGATCAACAATAAAACATGAACAAATGCGAATAAAAGTTAGTAAGGAATATTTTAGAAGACTTAAATTTATACTGAAAACAGTGTTGACATCTAGGAACAAAGCCCAGCTATAAACAAATTTGCTCTTCCTGTCCTAACTTACAGTTTTGGAGTGACTGACTGACCCAAAAACATGTTGGATCGGTTGGGCAGGAAAACAAGAAGGATGTGTCATGCTCACCAAATAATTTATAAAAATCAGTGCATACCAAGATTATATATTCCCCATTCTGAAGGCAGTATGGGCCTTGTCCAAACTGATTACATGTATAGATCTGCAATCGTAGAATTGCATACATATCTGCTGACCTCACAAGACCCAAATATAATGAAAGTTTTGAAACATGAGGAGAATAAGTCTAAGATGACTTCCCTACTTAGTTTAGCAGAAGCATATCAGTGTCAAGTGGGAATGGAATAAGACTAGAAGTAGATAAAAGTCAGGCAGCAACTGAATATGCCAAAAAACAAAAGAAAGAATATAAGGTGAAGGACCAGATGAGAAGGCAAGAAATGTGGAAAATGCATAAATATAGTTGCAAGTATAGAAAACTTCTGGAAGAACCTCATGTTGATCAGGAACAAATGCAGGAATGGTTAAGGAGAGGTGAATTTAAACCAAAATGAAAGGTTAATATTGGCCGTCCAAGATAATGGACTACGTAAACATTGGTTTACAAAGTCCATTGAACATGTGGGAGAAACAGACAAATGTTGGTTTTGCACAACTGAATTGGAAACAGTTGCACGCCTTGTTGCTAGTTGTGACATACCAGTGGCAGAAGGACTGTATACTGAAAGGCATAATAATGTGGCAAGACTGTTGCACTGGGAATTGTGCAAACATTATGGTATCGAAGTGGCTGAAAAACACTGGAAACATAAGCCACAAACCATCATAGAAAATGATGACATTTATATGACATGGGATCATCCATTACCAACAGTTCAAAAAACAGATGCGAGAAAACCAGATATAGTCCATGAAAAAAAGACAAAAGTAGCATTGATCATTGAAATTGCTACACCCAGTGACTACAATGTCTTACGAACAGAGATATATAACATAAAATACCAGGATTTGCAGGCAGAAATTAGTACAATGTGGAAGAAAAATACCCAGACAGTTCCAGTAGTAGCAGAAGCAACAGGTCTTTTAAAAAAGAATTTACAATCATACTTTGATATGTTACCAATACATGTAACTCCATATGAATTGCAGAAGGTGTTAATACTGGACATATTACGGGTGCTGCGAAGAGCACTTCTGGCTAACATCAAAGATTAAAACAATACTCATTTCATAAACTTTAATCATACTATGACTTAAGAATGGGGTCCATTCCCATCACAGTATTAGAAACCCAAAAGACTTGGAGAAATTAACAAGTAACATTTTGTTGTTTATGCTCTCACTGTAGTCTATGCATCTGTAATAGTCCTCCTCCAGGATAGAACAATGGCAGTGTCACCTCTTATCAGACTGCCCCATTGTTCTGAAAAGTACTGATGAAGGCCCTCTGGAGCATAACAAAGATACTAAGAAGTGAAATAAACTGTAAGGCTCTCTAATGTAGAGCATATGAAATGGGATGAAGTAATTGCTAGAGAAACTGAGACAAAATTAAGAAAAGCTCCTAAATGGAAAACCTTAGGCCCAGACAGTCCCGAACTTCTGGCTAAAAGCATTGACATCTTTACACAAACATTTAGCCATGAGCAAGAATTACTTATATATGCAACCTGAGCAGACACCAGCTTGGTTAACAGCTGGAAAAATGATACTTCTTAAAAGGGAACCTGCAAGTTATCCTAACAACTATAAACCAATAACTTGCCTTCCAACAACATACAAACACACTGGAATGGATGCAGACAGGGATTATAGTCATTTAGAAAAAAAAAACTCAATTATGGCAACAGAACAAAAGGGTAATTAAAGAAAGTCATATGGAACAAAGCATATTTTTTTGCTAAATAATGCCATAATAGAGAATTATAAAAGCAGGAAGAATTTAATAATACCATGAATAGATTGCAAAGAACAACAGCATTCCACATTCATGGATTGGAGTGGGAGGATGGCATGATGGTTAAGGTGCTTACCTTACAAAGACAAGGTGCAGGGTTTGATTCTCTCACATGGAAATTAGGGGGGCTTGAAATGGCCCAGCCCAGGTAGTAGCCCTAGTACTAACCTATGAACCTATGAACCTATAAAGGAATGTTTACAAAATTTAAGATGCACCCTACATTGACTAATTATCTCACAGTGACCATGAAATCATGGAAATCCACTTTCTAGTTGAGCCATGACAAAGGGCACATTATTATCCCATGGATGAAAATTCAAAAGGGGATATTCCAGGGCGATTCTTTGTCACTGTTGTTGTTTTATCTTGTCCTTAACCCATTAAGCTATTTACTTTAAAGATTAGGGCTTGGTTACGATTCTGTTCCCAGAAAACAACCTTATTTAAAAGTTTCTCATTTTCATTTTGTGGATAACTTAAAACTGTATAGTTCATCAGATAAGGAATTGAAAGCACAACCTCAAATGGTTAAAACTTTCTCGGATGATATAAGAATGGCAAAAGCAACATTTAAAATAGGAAAACTGCAGCACCAATAAAGTATCAGTCTGAGGCAGGAATGTGATATAAAGGAATTTGAGTAGAAGTGAGTGTATAAATATTAGGGAATAGATTAATGATCAAAAAGAAAACATGAACAAATGTGAATAAAGCTCATTAAGGAATGCTTCAGAAGACTAAAACTGATATTGAAAACTGCCTTGACACCCAGGAATAAAGTCTAAGCTATAAATTAATTTACTTTTCCTGTTCTAGCTTACAGTTTTTGGTTGATCAACTGGTCACACATATTATTGGATTAACTGGACACAAAAACAAAAAAAAATGCTTCATGCTTATCAAATTATATCTAAATGTTATTGTGCACATTCGAATTATATATCCCTCACTCTGAAGTAGGTATGAGCCTCCTTGTGAGACTGCATACATATCTGCTGACCTCACCCAATCCAAACATAGTGCAAGATTTAAAACATGAGAAGTCATCTGAGATGGCATCCTTTGTTATTTTAGGAGAAGCGTATCAGTGTAAAGTGGAAATGGAAATTAGATTAAGAAGATAATAATCAGGCAGCAACTGAATGTTTCAAAAAAAGAAAGAAAGCATATAATGAGAAGGATCAGATGAGAAGGGGAATGTGGAAAATCCATAAATATACTGGCAAGTACAGAGATCACCTGGAACAACCACACACTGATCAAAATTTGACTCAGGAATGGTTAAGGGGAAGTGAATTGAAACCTAAAGTTGAAAGGTTAGTAATGGTGGCCCAGGATAGTTGCTACATACTCAATGGTTTCAAAACTCTTTTGAAAAGGTCAAACAGACAAATACAATTTGTGTAGAAAAATAACTGGAAACAGTCACACAACTTGTCGCTGGGTATGATATACTCATGGGGGAAGGAGTGTAAACTGGAAGACACAAAAATGTGACAACAGTGTTGTACTGGGAATTGTGGAAACACCACAATCTAGAAGTGGCCGAGAATCCCTAGAGACTTGAACCACCGATCATTATACGGAACGATGAACTGTATACTATATATATACTATATATATATATATATATATATATATATATATATATATATATATATACTACCGACAGTTCAAAACAAAAGAAAGAAAGCCAGATACAGCAGTCCATGAAAAAATGACAAAAGTAGCATTGATTATTAAAGTGATAAACCTAGAGATTATAGTGCCTTGCATGCAGAGAAACACAAGGTCATAAAATATCAGGCTTTACAGGCAGAAACAAAAGCAACGTGAAAGAATGATACCCAGATAGTTCCAGTAGTAGTAGCAATGAAGGGTCTAATAAAAAAGAATTTATAGTCATACTTAGATACGCCAACGAATACATGTAACCCATATGAATTACAGAAAGAGGCAATTCTGGGCCTGTTGCGAGTGCTGCAAAGAGCAGTCTTGGTTAACATTAAAAACTGAAGCAATACTAATTTCACGAACTTTGATTGTACTCTTGACTTACGAATGGAGTCCATTCCCATCACAGTATTGGAACCCCCCCCAAAACAAAAAATTGGAGAAATTAAATCAGTAACATGTTGTCTATGTCTGAACTCACTGTCGTCAATGTTTCTGTGATACTCCTCCCCCAGGACAGAACAATGGCACCTCTTATCAGATGCCCCCCCCCCACACACACACACACATAAACATGCAGCCCAGAGGAAGTTATTTTCTGAAACTACTTACTGTGTTTAGTTGTTTTTCTCTTTTTGACAAGGATGTGGTCACATTCACAAAAGAATGCTCACCCTCGCCTTGATACCAGTGAATGAGATTGAATAATCCTTTAATGCATCTTTGTTTACTTCATTTTATTGACAAAAAATTCTAATTGCCATCATAATTATGTGCAGATTTCCTAACACATCCCATATATATTTAGATTAAACAATGACATTCTTTCTTCTCAAAATGCATCTTCCTACAGTTTTGTTTTGCTTCATGCTAACCTGCTACAGTACCCCACATCACTAACAAAGACCTTTCAAGATGTCACCCCTTCTAACAGGGGCAAACCACAGTTCACAACATTTAGACATTGTCTGTGCTTATACACCTGTCATGTTATATGAGTCTCCCTCAGCCTGTGTCTGGGGTAGGGTGCCCCTCACTGTTGCTGAAACTTTAATATCAAATGTAGGGGAACTTGGGTGCAGGTAGAGGTCCACCAGGAGCCAAAATACTGTTTATGCAAGATGCCATCTGTTTCTCCTGTTCTCCTCTCAGAAAAATTCTCATCACCATCTGCATTTAAAGTAAAGGAAGTACAGGAGTTTGCCTACAGTAAGAGCTACTACAACTGCAAAGGTTACATTATGCCATGCTACCCAAGAAGGGCAACTGCTAGCAGCATTAAGTCCAACTCATGCATCCTTGAACTCCCAGCAAAGCTTACTGAGGCCCTCCCCCAAGAAAGAGAGGTTTCAGACAAACTACTGCTATGTACGTCTAAGTAGACCTCCAGCAAAGTTAAGCCATGCACACTACCTAAGAAGGAAAGCTGCTACCCACAGTCAGTCCTACCCTGTCCTCCATGGACATCTATCAATATTTACACACTATGTAACCCACATGAAAAGTGAGAGATACTGAGCACACAGGGCTAGTCACATGAGAGATGCTAAGCACACATAGGGCTAGTCACATGAGAGATGCTAAGCACACACACACATAAACAGGGCTGGTCACATGAGAGATGCTAAGCACACACAGGGCTAGTCACCTGAGAGATGCTAAGCACACACAGGACTAGTTATGTGAGAGATGCTAAGCACACACAGGGCTAGTCACCTGAGGGATGCTAAGCACACACAGGGCTAGTCACCTGAGAGATGCTAAGCACAGACAGGGCTAGTTGTGTGAGAGATGCTAAGCACACACAGGGCTAGTCACGTGAAAGATGCTAAGCAGGCACAGGGCTAGTCACAGGAGAGATGCTAAGCACACATACACAGTGCTAGTCACATGAGAGATGCTAAGCACACACAGGGCTAGTCACGTGAGAGATGCTAAGCACACATAGGGCTAGTCATGTGAGAGCTGCTAAGCACACACAGGGCTAGTCACGTGAAAGATGCTAAGCAGACACAGGGCTAGTCACAGGAGAGATGCTAAGCACACATACACAGTGCTAGTCACATGAGAGATGCTAAGCACACACAGGGCTAGTCACATGAAAGATGCTAAGCAGACACAGGGCTAGTCACAGGAGAGATGCTAAGCACACATACACAGTGCTAGTCACATGAGAGATGCTAAGCACACAGAGGGCTAGTCATGTGAGAGGTGCTAAGCACAAGAACTCAACAACAAAAATAACGCCAAATATGCTGCTTCAAGCACCATGAATAAGACCCCAGGCGATCACGTATAGAAAAACTTCCTTAATTACATGTCCTCGTATTTAGTGCCTTCATCCACCTCAAGTGGACTTCTTCAGAATACATAAGAATAAAACACTAAGACCTTAAATAATATTCCCCTCTGGCACCAAATTGATGGACCAATAAAAAGTAAATACCTATTTAAAGAAATACTAGTCTTTAGGTCTCCCTTTGATATAAAATCATATATATTAAACTTTAACTTATTTGTGGAATATGATAAAAACATAAAAAGTTCATTCCACACATATATAATAATATACCAATATACACATTAATTTATATAAACATTAAAACCATTTAAAATACATTAAATTCATAAACCTGTGTAGGTTAACTTAACATCTTTGTACATTGATAATATAACATTACTAAAGTACTGTTTTCCTTAAAACCCAAATATTAATCCATAACTATTGTAATCATTCATACTTAATTAACCTATATAATACATACAGTGTAAGGGTCTAAGAAGAGTGTAGATGATGGAATATCAAAAGGATGACAGGAGTAATAAACAAAGCTACAATACAGTGTAAGGGTATAAGAGTAGTAAGGGCCTGATAGTATATCAGAAGGATGACAAGAGTAATAAACAATGCTACAATACTGTGTAAGGGTATAAGAAGAGTTAGAACATGATGGTATATTAGAAGGCTGACAGCAGAAATAAACAATGCTACAATACAGTGCACGGGTATAAGAAGAGTTAGGACATGATGGTATATCAGAAGACTGACAGCAGTAATAAACAATGCTACAATGTAGTGTAAGAATATAAGAATAGTTAGGACATGATGGTATATCAGAAGGATGACAAGATTATAAAACAATGCTACAATACAGTGTAGGGGTATAAGAGGAGTAAGGACATGATGGCATATCAGAAGGATGACAAGAGTAATAAACAATGCTACAATACAGCGTAATGGTATAAGAAAAGTTAGGACATGATGGTACATCAGAAGACTGACAGCAGTAATAAACAATGCTACAATACAGTGTAAGAATATAAGAATAGTTAGGACATGATGGTATATCACTAGGATGACAAGAGTAATAAACAATGCTACAATACAATGTAAAGGTATACAAAGAGTTAGGACATGATGGTATATCAGAAGGCTGACAACAGTAATAAACAATGCTACAATACAGTGTAAGGGTATAAGAAGAGTTAGGATATGATGGTATATCAGAAGGATGAAAGGAGTAAAAAACAATGCTACAATACAGTGTAAGGGTATACAAAGAGTTAGGACATGATGGTATATCAGAAGGCTGACAGAAGTAATAAACAATGCTACAATTCAGTGTAAGGGTATACGAAGAGTTAGGACATGATGGCATATTAGAAGGCTGACAGCAGTAATAAACAATGCTACAATACAGTGTAAGGGTATAAGAAGAGTGGACATGATGGTATATCAGAAGGATGACAGAAGTAATAAACAATGCTACAATGCGGTTTTAGGGTATAAGAGGAGTAAGGACATGATGGTATATCAGAAAGATGACAAGAGTAATAAACAATGCTACAACACAGCGTCAGGGTATAAGAAGAGTTAGGACATGATGGTATATCAGAAGGCTGACAGCAGTAATAAACACTGCTACAATACAGTGTAAGGGTATAAGAGGAGTAAGAACATGATGGTATATCGGAAGGATGACAAGAGTAATAAACAATGCTATAATACAGTGTAAGGGTATAAGAGGAGTTAGGAAATTATGGTATATCAGAATGCTGACAGCAGTAATAAACAATGCTACAATACAGTGTAAGGGCATAAGAAGAGTTAGGACATGATGGTATATCAGAAGACTGACAGCAGTAATAAACAATACTACAATTCAGTGCAAGGGTATAAGAAGAGTTAGGACATGATGGTATATCAGTAGGATGACAAGAGTAATAAACAATGCTACAATACAATGTAAGGGTATACGAAGAGTAAGGACATGGTGGTATATCAGAAGGCTGACAGCAGTAATAAACAATGCTACAATAATGTGTAAGGGTATAAGAAGAGTTAGGACATGATGGTATATCATAAGGATGAAAGGAGTAATAAACAATGCTACAATACAGTGTAAGGGTATACAAAGATTTAGGACATGATGGTATATCAGAAGGCTGACAGAAGTAATAAACAATGCTACAATTCAGTGTAAGGGTATAAGAATAGTTAGGACATGATGGTATATCGGAAGGCTGGCAGCAGTAATAAACAATGCTACAATACAGTGTAAGGGTATAAGAAGAGTGGACATGATGGTATATCAGAAGGATGACAGAAGTGATAAACAATGCTACAATACAGTGTAAGGGTATAAGAGGAGTAAGGACTTGATGGTATATCAGAAAGATGACAAGAGTAATAAACAATAGTTCAAAACAGTGTAAGGGTATAAGAAGAGTTAGGACATGATGGTAATAAAGAATTCTACAATACAGTGTAAGGGTCTAAGAAGAGTGTAGATGATGTTATATCAACCGGATGACAGGAGTAATAAACAAAGCTACAATACAGTGTAAGCGTATAAGAGTAGTAAGTGCATGATGGTATATCAGAAGAATGACAAGAGTAATAAACAATGCTACAATACTGTGTAAGGGTATAAGAAGAGTTAGAACATGATGGTATATTAAAAGGCTGGCAGCAGTAATAAACAATGCTACATAACAGTGTACAGGTATAAGAAGAGTTAGGACATGATGGTATATCAGAAGGCTGACAGCAGTAATAAACAATGCTACAATACAGTGTAAGGGTATAAGAATATTTAGGAGATGATGGCTTATCAGAAGAATGACAATATTAATAAACAATGCTACAATACAGTATAAGGGTCTAAGAGGAGTAAGGACATGATGGTATATCAGAAGGATGACAAGAGTAATAAACAATGCTACAATACAGCGTAATGTTATAAGAAGAGTTAGGACATGATGGTATATCAGAAGACTGACAGCAGTAATAACCAATGCTACAATGTAGTGTAAGAATATAAGAATAGTTAGGACATGATGGTATATCAGAAGGATGACAAGATTAAAAAACAATGCTACAATACAGTGTAGGGGTATAAGAGGAGTAAGGACATGATGGTATATCAGAAGGATGACAAGAGTAATAAACAATGCTAAAATACAGCGTAATGGTATAAGAAGAGATAGGACATGATGGTATATCAAAAGCCTGACAGCAGTAATAAACAATGCTACAATATAGTGTAAGAATATAAGAATAGTTAGGACATGATGGTATATCAGTAGGATGACAAGAGTAATAAACAATGCTACAATACAATGTAAGGGTATACGAAGAGTTAGGACATGATGGTATATCAGAAGGCTGACAACAGTAATAAACAATGCTACAATACAGTGTAAGGGTATAAGAAGAGTTAGGACATGATGGTATATCAGAAGGATGAAAGGAGTAATAAACAATGCTACAATACAGTGTAAGGGTATACAAAGAGTTAGGACATGATGGTATATCAGAAGGCTGACAGAAGTAAGAAACAATGCTACAATTCAGTGTAAGGGTATAAGAAGAGTTAGGACATGATGGTATATCAGAAGACTGACAGCAGTAATAAACAATGCTACAATACAGTGTAAGGGTATATGAAGAGTGTACATGATGGTATATCAGAAGGATGACAGAAGTAATAAACAATGCCACAATACAGTGTAAGGGTATAAGAGGAGTGAGGACATGATGGTATATCAGAAAGATGACAAGAGTAATAAACAATACTACAACACATTGTAAGGGTATAAGAAGAGTTAGGACATGATGGTAAATCAGAAGGCTGACAGCAGTAATAGACAATGCTACAATACAGTGTAATGGTATAAGAGGAGTAAGAACATGATGGTATATCAGAAGGATAACAAGAGTAATAAACAATGCTACAATACAGTGAAACGGTATAAGAGGAGTTAGGACATGCTGGTATATCAGAAGGCTGACAGCAGTAATAAACAATGCTACAATAAAGTGTAAGGGCATAAGAATAGTTAGGACATGATGGTATATCAGAAGGATGACAAGAGTAATAAACAATGCTACGATACAGAGTAAGGGTATAAGAGGAGTAAGGACATGATTGTATATCAGAAGGATGACAAGAGTAATAAAGAATGCTACAATACAGTGTAAGGGTCTAAGAGGAGTGTAGATGATGGTATATCAACAGGATGACAGGAGTAATAAACAAAGCTACAATACAGTGTAAGGGTATAAGAGTTGTAAGGGCATGAAAGTATATCAGAAGGATGACAAGAGTATTAAACAAAGCTACAATACTGTGTAAGGGTATAAGAAGAGTTAGAACATGATGGTATATTAGAAGGCTGACAGCAGTAATAAACAATGCTACAATACAGTGTACAGGTATAAGAAGAGTTAGGACATGATGGTATATCAGAAGGCTGAAAGCAGTAATAAACAATGCTACAATACAGTGTAAGGGTATAAGAATAGTTAGGACATGATGGAATATCAGAAGGATGACAAGAATAATAAACAATGCTACAATACAGTGTAAGGGTATAAGAGGAGTAAGGACATGATGGTATATCAGAAGAATGACAAGAGTAATAAACAATGCTACAATACAGTGTAAGGGTATAAGAAGAGTAGAACATGATGGTATATCAGAAGACTGACAGCAGTAATGAACAATGCTACAATACAGTGCAAGGTTATAAGAAGAGTTAGGACATGATGGTATATCCGTAGGATGACAAGAGTAATAAACAATGCTACAATACTGGGTAAGGGTATAAGAAGAGTTAGAACATGATGGTATATTAAAAGGCTGGCAGCAGTAATAAACAATGCTACATAACAGTGTAAGGGTTTAAGAATATTTAGGAGATGATGGTTTATCAGAAGAATGACAAGATTAATAAACAATGCTACAATACAGTGTAAGGGTCTAAGAGGAGTAAGGACATGATGGTATATCAGAAGGATGACAAGAGTAATAAACAATGCTACAATACAGCGTAATGGTATAAGAAGCGTTAGGACATGATGGTATATCAGAAGACTGACAGCAGTAATAAACAATGCTACAATGTAGTGTAAGAATATAAGAATAGTTAGGACATGATGGTATATCAGAAGGATGACAAGATTAAAAAACAATGCTACAATACAGTGTAGGGGTATAAGAGGAGTAAGGACATGATGGTATATCAGAAGGATGACAAGAGTAATAAACAATGCTACAATACAGCGTAATGGTATAAGAAGAGATAGGACATGATGGTATATCAGAAGACTGACAGCAGTAATAAACAATGCTACAATATAGTGTAAGAATATAAGAATAGTTAGGACATGATGGTATATCAGAAGGATGACAAGAGTAATAAACAATGCTACAATACAATGTAAGGGTATACGAAGAGTTAGGACATGATGGTATATCAGAAGGCTGACAACAGTAATAAACAATGCTACAATACAGTGTAAGGGTATAAGAAGAGTTAGGACATGATGGTATATCAGAAGGATGAAAGGAGTAATAAACAATGCTACAATACAGTGTAAGGGTATACAAAGAGTTAGGACATGATGGTATATCAGAAGGCTGACAGAAGTAAGAAACAATGCTACAATTCAGTGTAAGGGTATAAGAAGAGTTAGGACATGATGGTATATCAGAAGACTGACAGCAGTAATAAACAATGCTACAATACAGTGTAAGGGTATATGAAGAGTGTACATGATGGTATATCAGAAGGATGACAGAAGTAATAAACAATGCCACAATACAGTGTAAGGGTATAAGAGGAGTGAGGACATGATGGTATATCAGAAAGATGACAAGAGTAATAAACAATACTACAACACATTCTAAGGGTATAAGAAGAGTTAGGACATGATGGTAAATCAGAAGGCTGACAGCAGTAAAAGACAATGCTACAATACAGTGTAATGGTATAAGAGGAGTAAGAACATGATGGTATATCAGAAGGATAACAAGAGTAATAAACAATGCTACAATACAGTGAAACGGTATAAGAGGAGTTAGGACATGCTGGTATATCAGAAGGCTGACAGCAGTAATAAACAATGCTACAATAAAGTGTAAGGGCATAAGAATAGTTAGGACATGATGGTATATCAGAAGGATGACAAGAGTAATAAACAATGCTACGATACAGTGTAAGGGTATAAGAGGAGTAAGGACATGATTGTATATCAGAAGGATGACAAGAGTAATAAAGAATGCTACAATACAGTGTAAGGGTCTAAGAGGAGTGTAGATGATGGTATATCAACAGGATGACAGGAGTAATAAACAAAGCTACAATACAGTGTAATGGTATAAGAGTTGTAAGGGCATGATAGTATATCAGAAGGATGACAAGAGTAATAAACAAAGCTACAATACTGTGTAAGGGTATAAGAAGAGTTAGAACATGATGGTATATTAGAAGGCTGACAGCAGTAATAAACAATGCTACAATACAGTGTACGGGTATAAGAAGAGTTAGGACATGATGGTATATCAGAAGGCTGACAGCAGTAATAAACAATGCTACAATACAGTGTAAGGGTATAAGAATAGTTAGGACATGATGGTATATCAGAAGATGAGAAGAATAATAAACAATGCTACAATACAGTGTAAGGGTATAAGAGGAGTAAGGACATGATGGTATATCAGAAGGATGACAAGAGTAATAAACAATGCTACAATACAGTGTAAGGGTATAAGAAGAGTAGAACATGATGGTATATCAGAAGAATGACAGCAGTAATGAACAATGCTACAATACAGTGCAAGGTTATAAGAAGAGTTAGGACATGATGGTATATCCGTAGGATAACAAGAGTAATAAACAATGCTACAATACAGTGTAAGGGTATAAGTGGAGTAAGGAGATGATGGTATATCAGTAGAATGACAGCAGTAATAAACAATGCTACAATACAGTGTAAGGGTATAAGAGGAGTTAGGACATGCTGGTATATCAGAAGGATGACAAGAGTAATAAACAATGCTACAATACAATGTAAGGGTATACGAAGAGTTAGGATATGATGGTATATCAGAAGGCTGACAGCAGTAATAAACAATGCTACAATACAGTGTAAGGGTATAAGAAGAGTTAGGACATGATGGTATATCAGAAGGATGAAAGGAGTAATAAACAATGCCACAATACAGTGTAAGGGTATACAAAGAGTTAGGACATGATGGTATATCAGAAGGCTGACAGAAGTAATAAACAATGCTACAATTCAGTGTAAGGGTATAAGAATAGTTAGGACATGATGGTATATCAAAAGGCTGGCAGCAGTAATAAACAATGCTACAATACAGTGTAAGGGTATAAGAGGAGTTAGGACATGATGGTATATCAGAAGGCTGACAGCAGTAATAAACAATTCTACAATACAGTGTAAGGGCATAAGAATAGTTAGGACATGATGGTATATCAGAAGGATGACAAGAGTAATAAACAATGCTACGATACAGTGTAAGGGTATAAGAGGAGTAAGGACATGATGGTATATCAGAAGGATGACAAGAGTAATAAAGAATGCTACAATACAGTGTAAGGGTCTAAGAAGAGTGCAGATGATGGTATATCAACAGGATGACAGTAGTAATAAACAAAGCTACAATACAGTGTAAGGGTATAAGAGTAGTAAGTGCATGATGGTATATCAGAAGGATGACAAGAGTAATAAACAATGCTACAATACTGTGTAAGGGTATAAGAAGAGTTAGAACATGATGATATATTAGAAGGCTGACAGCAGTAATAAACAATGCTACAATACAGTCTACGGGTATAAGAAGAGTTAGGACATGATGGTATATCAGAAGGCTGACAGCAGTAATAAACAATGCTACAATACAGTGTAAGGGTATAAGAATAGTTAGGACATGATGGTATATCAGAAAGAAGACAAGAGTAATAAACAATACTACAACACAGTGTAAGGGTATAAGAAGAGTTAGGACATGATGGTATATCAGAAGGCTGACAGCAGTAATAAACAATGCTACAATACAGTGTAAGGGTATAAGAGGAGTAAGAACATGATGGTATATCAGAAGTATGACGAGTAATAAACAATGCTACAATACAGTGTAAGGGTATAAGAGGAGTTAGGACATGATGGTATATCAGAAGGCTGACAGCAGTAATAAACAATTCTACAATACAGTGTAAGGGCATAAGAATAGTTAGGACATGATGGTATATCAGAAGGATGACAAGAGTAATAAAGAATGCTCCGATACAGTGTAAGGGTATAAGAGGAGTAAGGACATGTGGTATAACACAGGGATGACAAGAGTAATAAAGAATGCTACAATACAGTGTAAGGGTCTAAGAAGAGTGCAGATGATGGTATATCAACAGGATGACAGTAGTAATAAACAATGCTACAATACAGTCTACGGGTATAAGAAGAGTTAGGACATGATGGTATATCAGAAGGCTGACAGCAGTAATAAACAATGCTACAATACAGTGTAAGGGTATAAGAATAGTTAGGACATGATGGTATATCAGAAAGAAGACAAGAGTAATAAACAATACTACAACACAGTGTAAGGGTATAAGAAGAGTTAGGACATGATGGTATATCAGAAGGCTGACAGCAGTAATAATTAATGTTACAATACAGTGTAAGGGTATAAGAGGAGTAAGAACATGATGGTATATCAGAAGTATGACGAGTAATAAACAAAGCTACAATACAGTGTAAGGGTATAAGAGTAGTAAGTGCATGATGGTATATCAGAAGGATGACAAGAGTAATAAACAATGCTACAATACTGTGTAAGGGTATAAGAAGATTTAGAACATGATGATATATTAGAAGGCTGACAGCAGTAATAAACAATGCTACAATACAGTGTACGGGTATAAGAAGAGTTAGGACATGATGGTATATCAGAAGGCTGACAGCAGTAATAAACAATGCTACAATACAGTGTAAGGGTATAAGAATAGTTAGGACATGATGGTATATCAGAAGAATGACAATATTAACAAACAATGCTACAATACAGTGTAGGGGTATAAGATGAGTAAGGACATGATGGTATATCAGAAGGATGACAAGAGTAATAAACAATGCTACAATACAGTGTAGGGGTATAAGAGGAGTAAGGACATGATGGTATATCAGAAGGATGACAAGAGTAATAAACAATGCTACAATACAGCATAATGGTATAAGAAGAGTTAGGACATGATGGTATATCAGAAGACTGACAGCAGTAATAAACAATGCTACAATGTAGTGTTAGAATATAAGAATAGTTAGGACATGATGGTATATCAGAAGGATGACATGATTAAAAAACAATGCTACAATACAATGTAGGGGTATAAGAGGAGTAAGGACATGATGGTAAATCAGAAGGATGACAAGAGTAATAAACAATGCTACAATACAGCGTAATGGTATAAGAAGAGTTAAGACATGATGGTATATCAGAAGACTGACAGCAGTAATAAACAATGCTACAATATACTGTAAGAATATAAGAATAGTTAGGACATGATGGTATATCAGTAGGATGACAAGAGTAATAAACAATGCTACAATACAATGTAAGGGTATATGAAGGGTTAGGACATGATGGTATATCAGAAGGCTGACAGCAGTAATAAACAATGCTACAATACAGTGTACGCGTACAAGAAGAGTTAGGACATGATGGTATATCAGAAGGATGAAAGGAGTAATAAACAATGCTACAATACAGTGTAAGGGTATACAAAGAGTTAGGACATGATGGTATATCAGAAGGCTGACAGAAGTAAGAAACAATGTTACAATTCAGTGTAAGGGTATAAGAAGAGTTAGGACATGATGGTATATCAGAAGGCTGACAGCAGTAATAAACAATGCTACAATACAGTGTAAGGGTATAAGAAGAGTGGACATGATGGTGTATCAGAAGGATGACAGAAGTAATAAACAATGCTACAATGCAGTGTTAGGATATAAGAGGAGTAAGCACATGATGGTATATCAGAAAGATGACAAGAGTAATAAACAATACTACAACACAGTGTAAGGGTATAAGAAGAGTTAGGACATGATGGTATATCAGAAGGCTGACAGCAGTAATAAACAGTGCAACAATACAGTGTAAGGGTATAAGAGGAGTAAGAACATGATGGTATATCAGAAGGATGACAAGAGTAAGAAACAATGCTACAATGCAGTGTAAGGGTATAAGAGGAGTTAGGAAATGATGGTATAACAGAAGGATGACAAGAGTAATAAACAATGCTACGATACAGTGTAAGGGTATAAGAGGAGTAAGGACATGATGGTATATCAGAAGGATGACAAGAGTAATAAAGAATGCTACAATACAGTGTAAGAGTCTAGCAAGAGTGTAGATGATGGTATATCAACAGGATGACAGGAGTAATAAACAAAGCTATAATACAGTGTAAGGGTATAAGAGTAGTAAGGGCATGATGGGATATCAGAAGGATGACAAGAGTAATAAACAATGCTACAATACTGTGTAAGGGTATAAGAAGAGTTAGGACATGTTGGTATATCAGTAGCCTGACAGCAGTAATAAACAATGCTACAATACAGTGTAAGGGTATAAGAATAGTTAGGACATGATGGTATATCCGAAGGATGACAAGAGTAATAAACAATGCTACAATACAGTGTAAGGGTATAAGAATAGTTAGGACATGATGGTATATCAGAAGGATGAAAGGAGTAATAAACAATGCTACAATACAGTGTAAGGATTTACACAGAGTTAGGACATGATGGTATATCAGAAGGCTGACAGAAGTAATAAACAATGCTACAATTCAGTGTAAGGGTATAAGAAGAGTTAGGACATGATTGTATATCAGAAGGCTGTCAGCAGTAAGAAACAATGCTCCAAAACAGTTTAAGGGTATACGAAGAGTGTACATGATGGTATATCAGAAGGATGACAGAAGTAATAAACAATGCTACAATACAGTGTAAGGGTATAAGAGGAGTAAGGACATGATGGTATATCAGAAAGATGACAAGAGTAATAAACAATACTACAACACAGTGTAAGGGTATGAGAAGAGTTAGGACATGATTGTATATCAGAAGGCTGACAGCAGTAATAAACAATGCTGCAATACAGTGTAAGGGTAAGAGGAGTAAGAACATGATGGTATATCAGAAGGATAACAAGAGTAATAAACAATGCTAGAATACAGTGTAAGGGTATAAGAGGAGTTAGGACATGCTGGTATATCAGAAGGCTGACAGCAGTAATAAACAATGCTACATTACAGCGTAAGGGCATAAGAATAGTTGGGACATGATGCTATATCAGAAGGATGTCAAGAGTAATAAACAATGCTACGATACAGTGTAAGGGTTTAAGAGGAGTAAGGACATGATGGTATATCAGGATGATGACCAGAGTAATAAAGAATGCTAAAATACAGTGTAAGGGTCTAAGAGGAGTGTAGATGATGGTAGATCAACAGGATGACAGGAGTAATAAACAAAGCTACAATACAGTGTAAGGGTATAAGAATAGTAAGGGCATGATAGTATATCAGAAGGATGACAAGAGTAATAAACAATGCTACAATACTGTGTAAGGGTATAAGAAGAGTTAGAACATGATGGTATATTAGAAGGCTGACAGCAGTAATAAACAATGCTACAACACAGTGTACAGGTATAAGAAGAGTTAGCACATGATGGTATATCAGAAGGATGACAAGATTAATAAACAATGCTACAATACAGTGTAAGGGTATAAGAGGAGTAAGGACATGATGGTATATCAGAAGGATGACAAGAGTAATAAACAATGCTACAATACAGCGTAAAGGTATAAGAAGAGTTAGGACATGATGGTATAACAGAAGACTGACAACAGTAATAAACAATGCTACAATACAGTGCAAGGGTATAAGAATAGTTAGGAGATGATGGTATATCAGTAGGATGACAAGAGTAATAAATAATGCTACAATACAGTGTAAGGGTATACAAAGAGTTAGGACATGATGGTATATCAGAAGGCTGACAGGAGTAATAAACAATGCTACAATTCAGTGTAAGGGTGTAAGAGGAGTAAGGAGATTATGGTATATCAGTAGGATGACAGCAGTAATAAACAATGCTACAATACAGTGTAAGGGTAAAAGAGGAGTTAGGACATTCTGGTATATCAGAAGGATGACAAGAGTAAAAAACAATACTGCAATACAATGTAAGGGTATACGAAGAGTTAGGACATAATGGTATATCAGAAGGCTGACAGCAGTAATAAACAATGCTACAATACAGTGTAAGGGTATAAGAAGAGTTAGGACATGATGGTATATCAGAAGGATGAAAGGAGTAATAAACAATGCTACAATACAGTGTAAGGGTATACAAAGAGTTAGGACATGATGGTATATCAGAAGGCTGACAGAAGTAATAAACAATGCTACAATTCAGTGTAAGGGTATAAGAAGAGTTAGGACATGATGGTATATCAGAAGGCTGACAGCAGTAATAAACAATGCTACAATACAGTGTAATGGTATAAGAAGAGTGGACATGATGGTATATCAGAAGGATGACAAAAGTAATAAACAATGTTACAATACAGTGTTAGGGTATAAAAGGAGTAAGGACATGATGGTATATCAGAAAGATGACGAGTAATAAACAATACTACAACACAGTGTAAGGGTATAAGAAGAGTTATGACATGATAGTATATCAAAAGGCTGACAGCAGTAATAAACAATGCTACAATACAGTGTAAGGGTATAAGAGGAGTAAGAACATGATGGTATATCAGAAGGATGACAAGAGTAATAAAGAATGCTACAATACAGTATAAGGGTCTAAGAAGAGTGTAGATCATGGTATATCAACAGGATGACAGGAGTAATAAACAAAGCTACAATACAGTGTAAGGGTATAAGAGTAGTAAGGGCATGATGGTATATCAGAAGGTTGACAAGAGTAATAAACAATGCTACAATACTGTGTAAGGGTATAAGAAGAGTTAGGACATGATGGTATATCAGAAGGCTGAGAGCAGTAATAAACAATGCTACAATACAGTGTAAGTGTATAAGAATAGTTAGGACATGATGGTATATCAGAAGGATGACAAGATTAATAAACAATGCTACAATACAGTGTAAGGGTATAAGAGGAGTAAGGTCATGATGGTATATCAGAAGGATGCCAAGAGTGGTATAAGAGGAGTAAGGACATGATGGTATAGCAGAAGGATGACAAGAGTAGTAAACAATGTTACAATACAGCGTAATGGCATAAGAAGAGTTAGGACATGATGGTATATCAGAAGCCTGACAACAGTAATAAACAATGCTACAATACAGTGACAAGAGTAATAAACAATGCTACGATACAGTGTAAGGGTATAAGAGGAGTAAGGACATGATGGTATATCAGAAGAATAACAGGAGTAATAAACAATTCTACAATACATTGTAAGGGTATAAGAAGAGTTAGGAGATGATGGTATATCAGAAGGATGACAACAGTAATAAACAATGCTACAATACAGTGTAAGGGTATAAGAAGTGTTAGGACATGATGGTATATCAGAAGGATGACAGCAGTAATAAACAATGCTACAATACAGTGTAAGGGTGTAAGATGACTAAGGAGATGATGGTATATCAGAAGGATGACAGCAGTAATAAACAATGCTACAATACAGTGTAAGGGTATAAGAAGATTTAGGACCTGATGGTATATCAGAAGGATGACAGGAGTAATAAACAAAGCTACAATACAGTGTAAGGGTATAAGAGGAATAAGCAGATGATGGTATATCAGAAGGATGACAAGAGTAATAAACAATGCTACAATACAGTGTAAGGGTATAAGAAGAGTTAGGACATGATGGTATATCAGAAGGATGACAAGAGTAATAAACAATGCTGCAATACAGTGTAAGGGTGTAAGAGGAGTAAGGACATGATTGTATATCAGAAGTATGACAAGAGTAACAAACAATGCTACAATACAGTTTAAGTGTATAAGAAGAGTTAGGACATGATGGTATATCAGAAAGAGGAAAGGAGTAATAAACAATGCTACAATACAGTGAAGGATATACACAGAGTTAGGACATGATGGTATATCAGAAGGCTGACAGAAGTAATAAACAATGCTACAATTCAGTGTAAGGGTATAAGAAGAGTTAGGACATGATGGTATATCAGAAGACTGACAGCAGTAATAAACAATGCTACAATACTGTGTAAGGGTATATGAAGAGTGTACATGATGGTATATCAGAAGGATGACAGAAGTAATAAACAATGCTACAATACAGTGGAAGGGTATAAGAGGAGTAAAGACATGATGGTATATCAGAAAGATGACAAGAGTAATAAACAATACTACAACACAGTGTTAGGGTATAAGATGAATTAGGACTTGATGGTATATCAGAAGGCTGACAGCAGTAATAAACAATGTTACAATACAGTGTAAGGGTATAAGAGGAGTAAGAACATGATGTCTATCAGAAGGATGACAAGTGTAATAAACAATGCTACAATACAGTGTAAGGGTATAAGAGGAGTTAGGACATGGACTTGATGGTATATCAGAAGGCTGACAGCAGTAATAAACAATGCTACAATGCAATGTAATGGCATAAGAATAGTTAGGACATGATGGTATATCAGAAGGATGACAAGAGTAATAAAGAATGCTACAATATAGTGTAAGGGTCTAAGAAGAGTGTAGATGATGGTATATCAACAGGATGACAAGAGTAATAAACAAATTTACAATACAGTGTAAGGGTATAAGAGGTGTAAGGACATGATGGTATAACAGAAGGATGACAAGAGTAATAAAGAATGCTACAATATAGTGTAAGGGTCTAAGAAGAGTGTAGATGATGGTATATCAACAGGATGACTAGAGTAATAAACAAATTTACAATACAGTGTACGGGTATAAGAGTAGTAAGGGCATGATTGTATATCAGAAGGATGACAAGAGTAATAAGCAATGCTACAATACTGTGTAAGGGTATAAGAAGAGTTAGAACATGATGGTATATTAGAAGGCTGACAGCAGTAGTAAACAATGCTACAATACAGTGTACAGGTATACGACGAGTTAGGACATGATGGTATATCAGAAGGCTGACAGCAGTAATAAACAATGCTACAATATAGTGTAAGCATATAAGAATAGTTAGGATATGATGATATATCAGAAGGATGACAAGATTAATAAACAATGCTACTATACAGTGTAAGGGTATAAGAGGAGTAAGGACATGATGGTATATCAGAAGGATGACAAGATTAATAAACAATGCTACAATACAGTGTAGGGTATAAGAGGAGTAAGGACATGATGGCATATCAGAAGGATGACAAGAGTAATAAACAATGCTACAATACAGCATAATGGTATAAGAAGAGTTAGGACATGATGGTATATCAGATGACTGACAGCAGTAATAAACAATGCTACAATATAGTGTAAGAATATAAGAATAGTTAGGACATGATGGTATATCAGTAGGATGACAAGAGTAATAAACAATGCTACAATATAGTGTAAGGGTATAAGAGGATTTAGGAGATGATAGTATATCAGAAGAATAACAGGAGTAATAAACAATGCTACAATACAGTGTAAGGGTATAAGAAGAATTAGGACATGATGGTATATCAGAAGGATGACAGCAGTAATAAACAATGCTACAATACAGTGTAAGGGTATTAGAAGTGTTAGGACATGATGGTATACCAGAAGGATGACAGCAGTAATAAACAATGCTACAATACAGTGTAAGGGTATAAGAGGACTAAGGAGATGATGGTATATCAGATGGATGACAACAGTAATAAACAATGCTACAATACAGTGTAAGGGTATTAGAAGAGTTAGGACATGATGGTATATCAGAAGGATGACAGGAGTAATAAACAAAGCTACAATACAGTGTAAGGGTATAAGAGGAGTAAGGAGATGATGGTATATCAGAAGGATGACAACAGTAATAAATAATGCTACAATACAGTGTAAGGGTATAAGAATAGTTAGGACATGATGGTATATCAGAAGGCTGACAGCAGTAATAAACAATGGTACAATAAAGTGTAAGGGTATAAGAAGAGTTAGGACATGATGGTATATCAGAAGGATGACAAGAGTAATAAACAATGCTACAATACAGTGTAAGGGTATAAGAGGAGTAAGGACATGATTGTATATCAGAAGGATGACAAGAGTAATAAACAATGCTACAATACAGTGTAAGGGTATAAGAGGAGTAATTACATGATGGTATATCAGAAGGATGACAAGAGTAATAAACAATGCTACAATACAATGTAAGGGTATAAGAAGAGTGGACATGATGGTATATCAGAAGGATGACAGGAGTAATAAACAAAGCTACAATACAGTGTAAGGGTATAAGAGGAGTAAGGAGATGATGGTATATCAGAAGTATGACAGGAGTAAGGATGATGTAGGAGAAGTAATAAACAATGGTACAATAAAGGTTATAGGAGGAGACGGCTTTTGGCAGAATACAGTGTAAGACAGTAGGAGGAGTATGGAAATGAACATGTGGCATAACTTTGTGTAAGTTACAAATTGGCATGTGTTGATATGCACTTGGACATGATGGTGTTGAGCCACCTATTAGCACTTTGTTCTTTGGTCTCCTGTATTTAACGTTTTACTATTTAAATGATTTACTAGTTTGGTGCAGCTCTTTGAACTGTAACAGATTAATGCCTGAAGTTATTTTGTCACCATCCCAACACTGTTGGCTTTGTTGACTTGGACTTTTATATGCCACAACTTTAAACTGCTTTCAACTTTGATACTTTGTTACTCTATGATGATGAGACTTTCCATGCATTACTGTATCCATGAGCTCTGTTTACTGCCTGTAAGCTACTATGTCCAGTCACAACTTATTTTTCCTAGGGGAGTCCTAAGATTGGGATTAAGTTTTCATGATCCTCAGTGTCTGGTGAGGAGGTCTTGCATTACTGCTGCTAGTACTTCTAACCTCATACCACAGAACTTCCAATCAGCTACTTCTCTATACGCATGTTTATATTACAGGTCCTCTGTGAGTTCTTTTCTATACGAGTGGCGTTGACACTGACATACTTTATCATGAAGCTTTTTTGTCTGATGAGGTAGAGTTGTTGTTAAATGGCTTTCATCTGTAAGTGTTCTGATTGAGATAGCCTGTTGTGCCAGCCTGAGCATTGTGTTAAACATGCTTTTGTTCTTCAGGTACTGGACCTTAGAATATCATTGGTCTTCAGGTACTGGACCTTGGAGTATCATTGGTCTTCAGGTACTGGACCTTGGAGGATCATTGGTCTTCAGGTACTGGACCTTGGAGGATCATTGGTCTTCAGGTACTGGACCTTGGAGTATCATTGGTCTTCAGGTACTGGACCTTAGAGTATCATTGGTCTTCAGGTACTGGACCTTGGATGATCATTGGTCTTCAGATACTGGACCTTGGAGTATCATTGGTCTTCAGGTACTGGACCTTGGAGTATCATTGGTCTTCAGGTACTGGACCTTGGAGGATCATTGGTCTTCAGGTACTGGACCTTGGAGGATCATTGGTCTTCAGGTACTGGACCTTGAAATATCATTCATTGTTTGCTTGCCTTGGTACTGGATTATTGTTTGCTGGAGTTTGCCTGGCTATTAAGCTATTTCCGTAATAAGACATGATAAATGTGGTTACATGTTCCCTAAGGAACCCATTGACTCATTTCATTTGGTCAGGTATTGTAAACGTTGTAAAATGCACTACAGCCTGATTGTATCATTTCATATTTTTGCTTGTAACTGAGCTTTGTGTGTGCAAGTGTGTGTGTGTGTGTGTGTGTGTGTGTGTGTGTGTGTGTGTGTGTGTGTGTGTGTGTGTGTATGTCTGTGTGTGTGTGTGTGTGTGTGTGTGTGTGTGTGTGTGTGTGTGTGTGTGTGTGTGTGTGTGTATGTGTGTGTTTGTGTGTGTTATTGGAGCTCATTTCTAAGTATTTTTTTGGCCAAAATGACACCTTGTCTGTGAGCCTTGTAGTAAACCAAAGATTCCGATGTTATATGATTCAGTTTCCTATCCACACACTAATGCACAGCAGTCATAGTGCTGAAGGCTGCTGCATGCTCTGAAATCCCATCCACACACTACTGCACAGCAGTGATAGAGCTGAAGGCTGATGCATGCTATGAAGTCCCATCCACACATTATTGTATAGTGGTGATAGAGCTGAAGGCTGGTGCATGCTATGAAATCCCATCCACACACTACCACACAGTGGTGATAGAGCTGAAGGATGATACATGCCCTGAAATCCCATCCACACACTTTTGTACAGTGGTGACAGAGCTGAAGGCTGATGCATACTCTGAAGTCCCATCCATACAGTACTGCACAGTGGTGATACAGCTGAAGGCTGGTGCATGTTCTGAAATCTCATTCACACACTACTACATAGTAGTGATAGAGCTGAGGGCTATTGCATGCTCTAAAATCCCATCCACAGACTACTGCACAGTGGTGCTAGAGCTGAAGACTGGTGCATGCTCTGAAACCCCATCTGCACACTTTTGCACACTGGTGATAGAGATGAAGGATAATGCATACTCTGAAATCCCATCCATACAGTACTGCACAGTGATGATAGAGCTGAAGGCTGGTGCATGCTCTGGAACCCCCCCACACACACACATTACTGCACAGTGGTGATAGAGCTGAAGGCTGGTGCATGCTATGAAATCCCTTCCACACATTACTGTACAGTGGTGATAGAGCTGAATTAGGTGAATGCTCCGAAATGACATCCACACACTACTGCACAGTTGTGATAGAGCTAAAAACTGGTGTCTTTTGCATAAGGCATAACTTCATTAAGTCCACTGCAACTTTCAAAATATAAAAGGTTATACTGCTGATCATCTTACATGCGAATCCTGCAACTGACCCATTGTCTTAAGTGCTACTTACCTTACCTACAGATACAGACTAAATATGGATTGATCTGCTAGCAGTTTGGAATGGATTTGGAAAAATCAGCAGCAAAATGAATCCCTCATTTATGCCAAGGCCAGATGGCTCACAATTATTCAGAGACAGAAATGGCCAGCAGCACAAGTTGATAGTAGCGACAAGGTACCAACTATAAGTAACCATCTCTTCTGACAGAATGCCAAGCCAGGTAGCCAAGCACTGTGTCTGAAAGCCACACAAATTCAGGCAGTAGCTGTCTTGTCCTTCTCATACTCCCGACAAACCCTTTCAGGCCTGCTGGCTAGACCCTTCCAGGCCCGCTGGCTTGCACCACAGTCTTCTCCTGGGCAGTTCTAATATTTTGTGTTCCCCTTGTGTTTTCTGGAAACCACAAACAGCTAATGCAAGTGCAAATCTACATCACTGGCAGCAAATATCTAGCAGCATCTGTTTTTTGTCTCAATTTCCTTGAGAATATTTATTTTTATTTTATTTATTTAATATTTGTTATGAATAACTGTGGTATGCTCATTCATAAAGCACAGCACCTTGATCACAACTGCTGGAGAGTACACCTTCTCTAAAACTTGCCTGTATCTGCTGAAAAAAACATTTTTGTATGGTGAAAAGCTTCCTTACATCCCTAGTGTGTAGAGCTTCACTTCTCACACCTCCTTTATTTGTATATAATGACTCCAGAAGTCTTATACAAATAGGGATCCTACAGTCCTGTAGTATTACTGCAGTCCTACGATACAGTGAGACAACTGACGAGCCAATGCAATGAGCTAGAACTCTGTCAAATGGCCATTGAACATTTATAGGAAAGATATACCTACTCCATGTTATCAGTTTAGCTTGGTCATTGTCTAAGTTAGTCTTAATCATGGCCTTTTGCATACCACAGATCAGGTAATTCCTTTATTACAATTGAGATACAGATATCCCTGAAACCTCCTGTACAGGTACAGCCATTACCTCTGACCTTCACAAAGCAGTCTCACTCTAGTAGATCTGGTCTCAGATCAGTGCTAAAACCTGGGGTTCAAGATGGATTTCTTTATCTATCTGAGGTTCTGAGCAATGGGTTTCTCCACCTTTATTTCTGTAACTTTGTGTTGCAGATAAGTTTATTTACTTGTGTGTGTGATTCTGTACTACTGTGTGAGTTTGTTTACTGGTGTAATTGTTCTTCTAGTGCTGTAGGATGTTTGACTACTTGTCTGCACCTCAGAATGAGATTATTTACCCATGTACCTGTGGTTTTGTGGATGACATCTTAACTCTGTATGCAGGATGAATGGGTTTATCTGTGCTACTGTGGTTCTGTGATACAAAATGTATCTATTTAACTGTGTGTGTGTGTGTGTGTGTGTGTGTGTGTGTGTGTGTGTGTGTGTGTGTGTGTGTGTGTGTGTGTGTGTGTGTGTGTCTGTGTGTGTGCGTGCCTATGTTTCGGCAATACAAGATGTGTTTGCTTACCCTTACATGTGGTTCTGTGCTGCAGAATGAATTTGTCACTTGTATGTCTGTGTTTCTGTACTACAAGATGACTTTATATGAGTGACTGTGATTCTGTTTTACAGAATGAGTTTATTTACTTCAACATTCAATGTTCTGTGTTACCAGGTGTTTATTTACCAGTGTGTCTGAGGTTTTATCTTATAGGATGAACGTATTTACCTGTGTACCTGTGGTTCTGTTTTTTCAGAATGAACTTATTTAGCTTTGAGTGTATTTCTGTGCAGGGGAAGAGTTTAATTATCTGTATCAAGTTCAAGTGTATGTTTATTATAGTGTTTATTTTATTTATTATTTATTTATTTTCAGTTTGATTACCGGGGAAGTCCACTGGGCTCAGGGAGCCCATTTTCAGTGGAGGCCCGGGGAGAAAAGCTCCATAAAACAGAATACAGCAAAGAAAAACAGTAAACAACAAATGCATTTGCAGTAAATACAGTAAAAGAAATACAGTTGCAATAAAATCTGTTGCAAGTATCATCAAAAAGTGAGATGTAAATTAATTTACATGAATGCAATGCCTTTGAAATTGAATAACTATATACAATATTTAAATTTAGTAAAGCTATCATATGAGAGATAGCTTTAGATGGCCAAGTGAGCTGTAGGTGCTTGATATTTTCAAGGAGAAAAGATGTCACATAGGAGATAGCTTTAGAAAGTAAAGTGGACTCTAGAGAGTTTAGGCATCAAAAGGGAGAAAGCTTGCTTTGCTTAATGGGATCTAAGTGGGGAGAATGCAGCTACATCTCCATTTTGAGGAGAGGTAGGAGTAAAGCTGTGGTTTGAAATTATCTAAGTTTGACAATGTCCTAAGTGTGGAAGGGAGTGAATTCCATTTTTTGCCTAGGGAGAAGGAGAGGCGAACTTGTCCAGCAGGTCGTTTTGGTTCATGGATGGAAATTAAGTTTTGATGTTCAGAACATAGAGTTGTTTTAGGGGTATGGGGGGAAGAATGTTTGTCAGAGCAGGACATTTGGTTGGACAGAAATGAGTCTGTGATCTGTGGTAAGTTGGAGGTAGTCAAGGTAATTAGTGAGTTCCAGCCAATTCAGAGATTGAAGGGAGGCACAGTGATGAGTAAAGTAGATTTGGACAAATTTAGAAATCTTATTGTAACAGATTTCAAGTTTGGAGGTGAGGAAAGAGGAAAGGTTGGTTAGAAGAGGAGCTCCATACAGTAAGGAAGGGAGGAGGTAGGTAGAAGCCAAAGTATGTCTAGTAGAAGAGGAGAGGAAACGGTTATTCCTATATAGTATACCTAGTTTTTGGTGGGTTTTCTTTATGTTTTGCTGTATGTGGATATCAAACTTTAGTTGTTCATCTATAGTCACACCAAGAAGTTTAGCAGAGGGAACGAGTTCAATAGGAGAGTTGTTTTGGCTGAGGACTTGGAAGGAAGATTTATCATAGGAGAAGGATTTGGAGGGGGGAGTAGGACAATTTTAGATGTATTTGCATTTAGAGAGAGGTGATTTTGGTGCATCCATAATTCGGTAGTAGAGAAGGCTGTTTGAGTTTTAGTTAGAAGATCATGGAGGTTAGAGACAGAGCAGATGAGAGTAGAGTCATCAGCATACTGAATGACTTTAGCATCAGGAATGGCAGAGTGAAAATTGTTGATAAAGATATTGAATAGCATGGGTCCGAGGATGGACCCTTGTGGCACTTCTGTGGGAATGGAAATGAAAGGAGAGATGCTTTCTTTCCATTTCACAGCCTGAGATCTGTTAGAAAGATAACTTGAGAATCAGGATAGAGTGTTTGGGGAGATGTTTAAGTTAGACAGATGACTAAGAAGATGCTTATGGGAAATGGTGTCAAAAGCTTTAGAGAGATCAAGGAGAACAGTAGATACAAGATTACCAGAATCCCGGGCTTTGTTAACAGTTTCTAAGAAGGAGAGATGAGCTGTTATACTATGCCCTAAGCACTTTACATCAAACTCTCAGTTCAAACAACGCAAAGTAATAAATAAGATCCAAATAATAATTATAAACATGAAATCATTGCTAGGGACAATTCTCACTAAGCTAACAAATGTTGCTACAAAAACAGCAGCAATGTTAAAACTGTGGCTAATAATATAACACGGTTACCCTAATAACAGTCATCATCATGATCACGATCATCCTCTTCATCATACCAACCCCCTTTTTCCCATTTCCTGTGTAGGGTTCAGTGTGTCACGGCAACTGATTCCATTCTCCTACCCTCTTCAACAGTCATGCATGACTCTCACACCATTCCCCATCCGCTGGATATCTTCATTTCCTCTCGCAAGCCTTCATCCCCACATCATCTTCAGCTTTCCTGTATGGCTTCCTATTGCAGTGCCAGCACTCATAGCTCCAAATGCCAACAGAACAAAAGAAAAGTTAAAAAATCCTGATGAAGAGCAAATCTCAAACTTTGTCCTTCTCCTTAAAACTTGCTTTTTACAGGGGAGCAAGCCCTCTCCCCCGCGAACTTATCTATACTAACTCCAAGATCACCATACCTCAGGAAAAAAGGGAATATTCTGAGAAATGTCCATCTCAGACTTATGTAAGGTCATTCTTTCAGCCCTTCGATATCCATGATTCAGGACTCACTCTAGTAGGTCCCAACATTTCAAATGGTTACCTTCCTGCACATATACCCAACCACCATAGTCTGTTTTATTTGACCTTCCCTGCTAGTTTGGCTTCTGCTCTAATATAATCATTTCTAAGTCTGTTCCATAGTGGGTATCCTACCACCCATCTCAAGCACTTCTTTGCCATCATTTCTAGTGGCCTCAGCTGCTCTACCTTCATTGCCCAGGTTTCTATATCATAGAGAGGTACTGACTGTAGCATTGCTTTATGCACCTTACTTTTCTGCTTCTTTGGCATTCTTCTCTCATACACAACTCCTGACACACCTTCTGTCATACACAACTCCTGACACACCTTCTGTCATACACAACTCCTGACACACCTTCTCTCATACACTACTCCTGACACACCTTCTCTCATACGCTACTCCTGACACACCTTCTGTCATACACAACTCCTGACACACCTTCTGTCATACACTACTCCTGACACACTGTGCCAGTTGGCTGCAGCCCCTTCTGATTCTAGCTTTGACATCATCATTCAGACTTCCCTTCTCCTCAACTACTCCTCATACATACATAATGCTGTTAACCTGTTACAGACACACAGGAACCTATACGTCTGGAATTCAGTGGTAAAGGATGAGTGTTCTTACATGTGTGTCTCTAATTCCGTGGACAACATGTTTGATTGCCTCTGTCTTTGCAATTCTGTGGTACTGAATGAGTTTATTTACCTGTGTGTCTGTAATTCTGTGGAACAGGATGAGTTTATTTATGTCTTTTTAATTTTTCCAAGTCTTTTGGGTTTCTAATACCATGACAGGAATGGATCCCATTCATAAGTCAAAGTATGATTAAAGTAATTAGTAAAGAAATTAATATTGTTTCAGTCTTTGACATTAGTCAAACGTGCTCCTTGTAGCACCTGCAATGTGCCCAGAACTAACTCCTTCTAATTCATATGGAGTTACATGTATCACTAGCATATCTATGTATGTGTCCATACCTCTGTGGTACAGTATGAGTTTATTTACCTATGTGTCCATACCTCTGTGGTACAGTATGAGTTTATTTACCGATGTGTCCATAATTATGTGGTACAGTATGGGTTTATTTACCTATGTGTCCATACCTCTGTGGTACAGCATGAGTTTATTTACCTATGTGTCCATAATTCTGTGATACAGTATGAGTTTATTTACCTATGTGCCCATAATTCTGTGGTACAGGATGAGTTAATTTACTTGTGTATATGTGTGGCTCTGTGCTGGATAATAAGTATTATTAGGTCCATAATTCTGTGGTACAGGATGAGTTTATTTGCCCATGTATCCCTACCCCTGTGGTACAGTATGAGTTTATTTTCCCATGCGTCCACACTTCTGTGGAACAGGATAACTTTATTTACCCATGTGTCAAAGCTCTGTGGTACAGTATGAGTTTATTTACCTAAGTGTCCATAATTCTGTGGTACAGGATGAGTTCATTTACTTGTGTAAATGTATGGTTCCATGCTGGATAATAAGTATCATTAGGTCCATAATTTTGTGGTACAGGATGAGTTTATTTACCCATGTGTCCATAATTCTGTGGTACAGTAATGAGTTTATATACCCATGTGTCCATATCTGTGGTACAGGATGAGTTAATTTACTTGTGTAAATGAATGGTTCTATGCTGGATAATAATTTCCCCTAGGGCTGCATGCAACCAGAAGTAAGTTAAGGAAGAGATGATGATGGTTCTGTCATGGATGTGTTTCCAACATTATCATAAGCATTCTGAAGTAATGCTGCTCATGTTTGAGTAGGTAGTCCTACAAACTGTTCATTAAGTCTGTAATGTGGAATTTTTTCCCTTGAATCTTTTGAATGAGTCTGGTTCTGTGTTGCTGGTGTGGTTACTACAACAAAATAAATAAATGCATAACTTCCAGTGTGAGTTGGATCAGTTTCATCTCGCACAGTATGTGTGCGCCAGTGGAGAACAGATAAATTATCAGAAGGAGACTCTGTTGACTAGATCAGAATAGACTTATTGCATATCCCACTTCATGGATATGTCTGTGATCATGGCTCATCAGTTGTACACACAAGCTAAAATGCTTTTTGTTTAAGTGACCTGCGTGCAGATAACAGCTATGATAATAATGAAGGTTTGCAATTTCCTGTAGCACCTCTCCGATTTCAGTGTTCCTTTAACCTCAGATACCTTTGCATAGGTACAGTAGTCTGCTTGTGAACTGTTAAATGATGGATACAAATGAGTGGTTGCTTGTTTGTCTACTTGTGACTGTTTTGCCAGTTTGAAATTTAGAGAAGCTGATGTCATCAAAAACACGCACTCTCATATCGCAAAGTGTTTTTTGACTAAGGTTACTGCATCTGAGGGCTTATTTATCTCTAACATGCTGTGACCAAATGCTTAGCTATATTACACCTGGGGAGTCTGGGCAGATTCCCCTCACTGGGGTAGATGGCTGGGTCTGTCCTCACCAAACACACAAAAAAAAAAACAGGATGATTGAGTGTTTTACTCATTTGCTGATATTTGTCATTGCTGCAGTCATCAGCAGATTCCAAATGAGAATGCTTTAGTGAGACATAGTCCCAAGAACCTGATTATATGCCACCATCGACCCATATGCCACATGACACTCAGCTCACCACAGCACAGCAACACATGGCACCCCAGGTTTCCATGTTTATGTGACTGTTATTATTGATGTTATGGTAGTTTTAAAAGAGTTTACTTGTCCAATTTCATAGGTGAAATGCACTCACTGGAAAGGGCCATCTAAAAAATCTAATATAGGCTTGTATGAGCCGGAAAGAAGAAGGTAGCCCTAAATATACAGCACTTGGCTGGAGAGAGGGAAGCCATAAATGGGGTGCTATGAGCTACATGAAGCAGGCTACTTTCACATGGAAATTCTAGCTTGAGCAAAGGTACCCCCAAATGGAAATAACTGTGTACTATGGACAATGTAGAAAAAGGGCATTTCCAAGTGCATACGATGGTGTATTGTAAGCTGGATAGGGAAGGGCACCCCACATGGAAACCATAGTGTACTGTGATATGACTATGGGGAAAGCACACCTAAATGGAAACTGTGGTATATTATGAGCTGGCTAGGAAGAGGGTACCCCCAAAACAGAAACTACTGTATACTATGAGCTGGCTCAAGAGTTAAACAGCTCTAGATGTGGGCCAAATGGAACTACCGGTTGCTTGAATTAAGATTTGAATCAAAATCTGGTTTGAGTGGCATGCTGCTCTTGTGATCATGTAAGCAGTGTTATAACTTGTTGCCCAAGTGGAGGTGAATGACTTGAAGTATGGCACCCTGTGGGACATGCACTGGGACATAACAGTACTTACTATGCATGTGTTAGAGGCAGGACAGACACTGGACTGGACTTGAGTAGTATCTCGCTTTCATCAAGAATGATGTCTAGATAATAAAACAAGCTAACTGACTTAAATAACTGGCTATGTACTTGGGGTTATTCGAAGGGCATCCAGTATGAGTCAGCATAGGATAAGATGGTAGAAAAGACCTTCTGTTTCTCCAGGGATGACTCACACCTCTTATAACAGAGCTTTCTCATGCTGGCTGAAGCCTTTGCTGACCTCATAGTGCCCTTTTAAACTCAAACTCAAATTCAGGCAACATCATGATGACATCAATCAATGCTAGGAGTCCAAACATAATGAGGCCTGAACATAAAGCCCTCCTACAACTCAAACCTGTTCTTATTTGACTAGTTACTGAGATGTGGTTTCCTTGTGGTGACAGCTGTCCTTCTTTACCGAGGTTTACCGCCTGTCATGCCTTCAGACCCCTGGGTAACTCGCAGAGAGTGTCAGCATCTGCCAGAAATACTATCAACTCATGACAAGATTACTCACAACCCTAACTTGGAGCTCCTAGTGATCCAAATCACTGTTAAGAAATCCAACTGTTATTTCATTGCAAGCTACAGATCCCCATCACAGTCCCCCAAAGATTATGGACATTTGCCTTAATACCATTAAGGTGATAAATATCAAACCAAATATCTTCATGCCAGGGGACTTCAATTACCCATGCATTAATTGGTATACTTACACCTATAAAAAATATATCCTCACAGTTTCCTAGGCTTTGTTAATGCCAATACACTGGAGCAATGTATAAAACCACAACTAGAGGCTCTAATATCCTTGACCTAGTCTTTACTAACCAGGACCCCCTCCACCGGTACCCAACCCTGCATCTCCTAATCTCAGGTTAAGTCTGACTACAAATCTGTCAGCTTCTCCATCGTCAGGCATGCTGATACCACACCAACACCAAATGAGACCACCTTTAGTGACTTTTGTAAAGTAAACCTACTTTACCTACAGAAGACCTATGCAAAATTCCAAAAATCCACTGCTAAAACACATAACTGAGAAGGCTGCCGCTTTCAACACTGAACATTACCAATGTGTAATTAGCACAATAGAAAAGTCAGAACCCATCCCACATCCACATTAAATATAGTGGCAAATTCAGGAAAATGTCACTGCTGGACCTCCCATGTACAAAAGAGAGAAAAATGATGAAAAGTTAAAAAAAAAAAAAAAAAAAAAACAACCGCTCATTTCAGAACCATACTGAAACATGTCAGCAAGGAACCCATCCCCTCATTTCAGAACCACACTGAAACATGTTAGCAAGGAACCCATACCCTCATTTCAGAACCACAATGAAACATGTCAGCAAGGAACCCATCCCCTCATTTCAGAATCACACAGAAACATGTCAGCAAGGAACCCATCCCTTCATTTCAGAACCACACTGAAACATGTCAGCAAGGAACCCCTCATTTCAGAACCACACTGAAACATGTCAGCAAGGGACCCATCCCTTCATTTCAGAACCACACTGAAACATGTCAGCAAGGAACCCATCCCTTCATTTCAGAACCACACTGAAACATGTCAGCAAGGAACCCATCCCTTCATTTCAGAACAACACTGACACATGTCAGCAAGGAACCCATCCCTTCATTTCAGAACCACACTGAAACATGTCAGCAAGGAACCCATCCCCTCAATTCTGAATCACACTGAAACATGTCAGCAAGGAACCCATCCCTTCATTTCAGAACCACACTGAAACATGTCAGCAAGGAACCCATCCCATCATTTCAGAACCACACTGAAACATGTCAGCAGGGAGCCCATCCCATCATTTCAGAACCACACTGAAACATGTCAGCAAGGAACCCATCCCATCATTTCAGAACCACACTGAAACATGTCAGCAAGGAACCCATCCCATCATTTCAGAACCACACTGAAACATGTCAGCAAGGAACCCATCCTCTCATTTCAGAACCACACTGAAACATGTCATCAAGGAACACATCCCCTCATTTCAGAACCACACTGAAACATGTCAGCAAGGAACCCATCCCCTCATTTCAGAACCACACTGAAACATGTCAGCAAGGAACCCATCTCCTCATTTCAGAACCACACTGAAACATGCAAGGAATCCATCCCCTCATTTCAGAACCACACTGAAACATGTCAGCAAGGAATCCATCCCCTCATTTCAGAACCACACTGAAACATGTCAGCAAGGAACCCATCCCCTCATTTCAGAACCACATTGAAACATGTCAGCAAGGAACCCATCCCTTCATTTCAGAACCACACTGAAACATGTCAGCAAGGAACCCCTCCCCTCATTTCAGAACCACACTGAAACATATCAACAAGGAACCCATCCCTCATTTCAGAACACACTGAAACATGTCAGCAAGGAACCCATCCCCTCATTTCAGAACCACACTGAAACATGTCAGCAAGGAACCCATCCCCTCATTTCAGAACCACACTAAAACATGTCAGCAAAGACCCATCCCCTCATTTCTGAACCACACTGAAACATGTCAAGCAAGGAACCCCTCCCCTCCTTTCAGAACCACACTGAAACATGTCAGCAAGGAACCAATCCCCTCATTTCAGAACCACACTGAAACATGTCAGCAAGGAACCCATCCCCTCATTTCAGAACCACACTGAAACATGTCAGCAAGGAACCCATCCTCTCATTTCAGAACCACACTGAAACATGTCAGCAAGGAACCCCTCCCCTCATTTCAGAACCACACTGAAACATGTCAGCAAGGAATCCATCCCCTCATTTCAGAACCACATTGAAACATGTCAGCGAGGAACCCATCCCCTCATTTCAGAACCACACTGAAACATGTCAGTAAGGAACCCCTCCCCTCATTTCAGAACCACATTGAAACATGTCAGCAAGGAAGCCCTCCCCTCATTTCAGAACCACACTGAAACATGTCATCAAGGAATCCATCCCCTCATGTCAGAACCACAGTGAAACATGTCAGCAAGGAACCCATCCCCTCATTTCAGAACCACACTGAAACATGTCAGCAAGGAACCCCTCCCCTCATTTCAGAACCACATTGAAACATGTCAGCAAGGAAGCCCTCCCCTCATTTCAGAACCACACTGAAACATGTCAGCAAGGAACTTGCTATTAGAGCACATAAACCAAAATAATAAACTTAAGGTTGCTACAGGTATGAAAGAAAACTACAAATCTTTCTTTAGTTATGTCAGGAAATTAAAGAATAATGTCTAACAATGCCCTGAGGTCATCTATAATATCATACACACTGATCCCAAGGATATAGCCAATATATTAACAGACAAATTTAGTGCTAACTTTACCCCATCTAACCATATTGTTGTCCCCAGTAGCCTTGAACATTTATTTTCCGTTGAAATCACATTGGAACGTGTCTTTGAATCCCTGTCAAAGCCAAAACTAATACTTCTGCGTAGTAGCAACATGCCAGGCTGTATTTTCATCAATGCCGAGTATCCACTATCTGATCCTTTACCTAAACTGTTCAGCTTCGGCCATCAGCCTTATATGTAAAGCCATAGATTATAACATAGTAGAACCCATTTATGCAGAGACAGGCACCTTTACTGATCTAGACCCCAGTCAGTTTGATTTTTGTAGGGCAGGTCCTGTCTTCTAAACTTAGTAAAGTCCTTTGAAGTGGTCAGTCATTTCACACTGTTTATCGTGATCTGGTCAAATCTTTTGACACAATCCCATATGCTGGGATCATTAAGAAAATGCAGACTTAATGTAAACTCCTACATTATCTGCTGGATTGTAAACCTGCTCTCCGACAATCCTCAGATTGTGAGAGCTGCTGGTACCCTCACTGAATAGAACATTTTAACTAGTGTGGTACTGCAGTGATCACTTCTAGGTTTTCTTCTGTTTGGCATTTATTTTCCAGACATCCAATCAAATATCACAGAAGTGTGGTTATTGAGGTTTGCCGATGACTGCAAGCTGTGATCACAGTTATCTTCTCATCCACAGATACTAAACAACCCCAGCAAGGGCTAGAATACACATATGCCTGGGGTACTGAAAATTATCTCAAATTAAATGCTAAAAAGTGCAATATAGGTATATTTGACAAAAAAAACTGTAACCACCTCATATGCTATAACTGATATGCCTCTAAAACAGGCATGATTATAAGAGACCTGGATACTTATACTGACAATTCTCTCTCATTCAGTCATCATATTCCCACCCTAGTCAGGAACTTCATCTGTCTGGCCTATTTCATTTCCAAGGGAATATCATCAAGATCCAAAGAAGTCATATGCCACTATATTCTCCCCTGATCACACCAAGTGGTGAATACAATGCCGTCATTGGGGTGTATATATTAAAGCATATTGCTTAGTGACAAAACCCTCAAAGATACATTACCAAGAAAATTAAAGGCCTTATATCCTTCAACTATCCCAAAAGATTAGCACATCTCTCAGATCCAGTAGCCCACAGGCTGCTCCAAAGTGATCTGTGTCTCACTTTTTGAGCTATGAAATACCTAATCCTATCTGATCTGTTTCTTTGCAAAAAACACTGGAGCTAAAAGGAGAGCAGCCTACGTCCTGGTGCTGGTGGTGATGGTGGGGTACAAATGTTAAAAAAAAAGGAAAGAAAGACCCTGTCCCACCTATATCAACCACCCCAATTACCTGGATCTGCTCAGCTGCAAATTGGGTGTACTTAATTGTTCTTATTTGCTCCATTTCCACTGGCTCAGATATAGAGCATTCAAGACAATGAGTGATGCCCTGGAACAGCATGGACAGTACAGTCTTTTCATGCAACTGGAACTAAAAATGGATGTCTTTGTCTTAAGTGCTAAACAAGATGACAATGTATGAATGAAGCTAAACACAGCTAAACATGGCATCTTTTAGCAGGTGTGAATAGAATATTTTTTTTTACAAAAAAAAAAATACCAGCATTCAGATGTGTGTGTGTGTGGGGGGGGGGGTTGTGTGTGTGTGAATAGACATTACTGACTCAGACCTTCTCTGATTATTGGACAGCCATCTGGTGATGTCATAGAGTTTCATAGTTCTTATTATTCAGAAAAATACATATCCACATCTCTCTGTCTCTTTGTCTCTCTGTCTCTCTGTCTCTCTCTCTCTCTCTCTCTCTATCTCTTTAACTTGGGCCCTTTTTCACACTTTTGGATCTGGTTAAGTGACTTGTTTGGAGTTACACATTAAGCAAATGGAAGTAGAAGGAATCAAACCCTGTACTGACAACAAGAAGCAGCTCATTGAGAGCATAGACCCTTAATCCTCTGTGCTAACTGAACGACATTTGTTAACTTTTTATTTTCTGACAAATCACCTAGAATTACCATCAGTCAGTCAATAATGCCAGTCACTATAGTTTCATAGTTTTTATTGTTCAGAAAATGTGTGTACATGCAACACCTATTATTCTGCTCATTTCTTAAGGAATTTAGAGCTGTCTAGCACTTAAGGCTCTGAGATGTTAACAAACTGCTTTTTGTAGTCAAAAGTATAGTGATTGAATTCTTCCACCTCCATCTGCCTGCTCTGTGACTTTGAGCAAGTCACTTAACTCCACAGTGCTTATGTTTCACCCATGAAAAAGGACACTTTGTCCGATGGGTTTACATGGTTACCCCATAGATTAAAATTCTGCCCCCTCCCCCCACCAATTATTTTTGTTTTTGTCCAAAATACTTAAGCAAAGAAATTGAGAGATATTTTGGTTACTCCTTACAAAATCTGTGGCTTTTTGGCAAATCGCTGCAGACTGTGTTGACTAAATAATGACAAACTTGTGAGCTTCAGGTTTTGTATCCTTTAGAAAATGTTGAAAAATACAAAGCTTATTATTTTAGCAACTTTCCATGTATATATAACAGGAATATTTAAAATCTGTTTCTCATTTTACATATTTGTTTATGATTTGTGAGCTTAGAAGTTGAGAGGACAGAGGGGAGGGAGTTGCATTGCATGGTATTGACAGCAGTGAGCTGAGATACATTTCTGTGCCATTATTTATAAATGTATTCATTCTCAAGCTTGTATCTGAAGTAAACAGTCATACAAGTGGCTGTAACTATGGGTGCCTCCGTGCATGTATGCATTTGTGTGTTTGTATGTGCAGAGGTAACAGTAATTCTCCTATGAACATGAATGTCATGTTCTTTATCACTCAGATATGCAGGCATCATCCCAAGAAACAGCATTTCTCCGACACTTTTTAAAATTTGCTTTACTACCTATATTCCGACAACATAAAGAACTGGGTTGACATGCAACTGCAGTGAACAAAAGCTGGACCCACTTGGGGCAGTAATATCTTGACAGTTTACATACCTTCAGCATCAACTTACATAACCTTTTGTCAAATTGAGGCAGCAACCTTACAAATGACAGTTCTGATGCCTCTTTTAGAGCAGTGATGACATAATGGTATTCCCTTGGAATGAAGAGCTATTTAATTCACCTACAGACCCACAATTAAACTCAGATGAACTTTCCTACTTTTATGTCATATGAGCTGGGTGTGGTACCGGCATCTCTTAGAGAGACACTCATTTTCTTGGCAGATTCTCCTGTCAATTGCCTCTGGGCTTGGACTAACACAGAACAGAACCTATACATCATTCTCAAGGTATTATGGTTTCAATGTATTCCTCTCTTAATCATGTTGGCGCCTGTGAAAAACATGAAGTCACAATGTTCTGACATAAACCTGAATGTGATGCTTTAGATAGTTAAGTATTACTTCCCTCTTACACATACTAGACACAGTTTCTGAAAAACAATTTTATTGTGAAGTTATATCTGATGTCACATGTCTCTTCCTTAACTGAATTTAAAGGTGTTAACTTTGATGGCTAGCTGTTGATTTTAGAAGTGGTTATGAGGGGACTGGTAGCCTTCCAATATACACTGTTGTTTTTAGAAGTAGTTATGAGAGGACCTGTAGCCTTCCAATATACACTGTTGTTTTTAGAACTGGTTATGAGGGAACCTGTAGCCTTCCAATATACAAAGTTGTTTATTAGAAATGGTTATGAGGGGACTTGTAGCCGTCCAACATATGCTGTTGTTTTTAGAAGTGGTCATGAGGGGACCTGTAGCCTTCCAATATATGCTGTTGTTTTTAGAACTGGTTATGAGGGGACCTGTAGCCTTCCAATATAAGCTGTTGTTTTAGAAGCAGTTATGAGAGGACCTGTCACCTTCCAATATACACTGCTGTTTTTAGAAGTGGTTATGAGGGGACCTGTCACCTTCCAATATACACTGTTACTTTTAGAAACAGTTATGAGGGGACTGGTAGCCTTCCAATATACACTGTTGTTTTTAGAAGTGGTTATGAGGGGACCTACAGTCTTCCAGTATACCAGACAGCAGTATAATTTCTGACATCTATGACTCCCTAGAGCCTTACAATAGAGTCATTGGAACTCTGGCTCTGGATAACCAGGTATGAACTGCAACCCTGCACACCACATTGTTATTTGTGAAAGTGCCTTCTTTTTAGTCTTGTAGGTGATACTTGTTTTAAAGGTTATGAAGGATGAACTGAGACAGTCTACACCAGAACTAGTACTGCCAGAAAATGACTGTCTCACAACTGTAAACCTTACTATCAACCATATGGCATAGAAATAGGTCTTTTCTCCATTACAGAGGTTCCTTTCTACAGGGTGCCTAAACACCAAGCACTTGTTCTTACTCAGAGACCTGCTAGAAGATCTAGGTTTGAAAGTTAACAAAGTTGTACACTGAGCCTAGAAAACAAAACTAATGAAAAGGTTGACCATAACTGGTGAAGATACTTGCAAGCTAAAAATCATTTGAAATGAATGAAACTGACTTTGACCTCTGACCCAGGGAAGACCTTCTTATTTATTTATTTATTTATTTTATTTATTTACAGTTGATTTATTAGGATTGTCCATTGGGCCTGAAGTACCCATTTTCAATGGAGTCCTGGGGAGAAAAGCTCCTGAATAAAGATACAAAACATTACAGAAGTTTACACTTTAACACATTCAGTCAAATGAATACAAATTGACAAAAACAGTGGTAAAAAACTTTAACAGTGGTTGACAAAATAGAGAAATGTGTGTTCAAGACAAAAAACAGAGGAACAGGTGATTGCAAGCAAAGAATCTTTGGTTATGCTATATAAGACTAGCATTGCATTGTTGTAGAAAAATATGTAGTATTTAGAATGGAATACTAGAGTTTAAGAATTATTAGGGTGTTATTGCTTTAGCTAATTTATAGTTTCTGGTATATATGATGTGGTGCCTGTAGGAAGCAGGCTAGACTAGGCGGGATGAGAGCAGGAGCATTCCCAGGAAGATGTTAAGTGTGTGTGTAGAGATTTTTTAAAAGCTGGAAGGTTAGCAGTGGTACGGATGGAGGGGGGGAAAGGAGTTCCAATTGCGTGCCAGGGAAAAGGACAGCAGATTTTCCCCTGGCGAGTGAAGAGGTTTGTACAGTTCTATCAGATTTTGGTTATTAGATCATAGGGCTCTTTGTGGCATGTGCATTTTAAAGGTGGAGCTGAGTGAGGGACAGAGGGATGGATGGAATATGAGTTTGTGGGCAAAGCAGAGCTGAGTAAAGGCAGGATAGTTAGGAAGCTCAAGCCAGTTTAGTTTGTGGAGAGATACACAATGGTGGGTAGATGCTTTGTGGCCAGTAGCAAATTTGGCAATTTTATTATAACATGAGGACAGTTTTGTTTTAAGGGATGATTTAAGGTTTGTTAGAAGAGGAGCCCCATATAGAAGTGAAGGAATGAGGAATGTTGTAGCAAGAGTATGTTTAGTAGATGTGGAGAGGAATTTATTATGTCGATAAAGCATGCCAAGTTTATAATGTTTTTTTTTTTTATGTTTAGTAGTAGGTGGCTATTGAATTTGAGCTGGTCATCTATCAGGACCCCTAACAGTTTGCTTTCAGATACTAGTTCAAGAGGGTGTTGTTTTCGCTAATGATAGAGAGTAGATTTTTGTTAATGGTTGTGTTTTTACAGGGGGTGAATACCATAAGCTTGGTTTTAGATGCATTGAGTGCTAGATGATTGTTTTTCATCCATTGTTCTGTGGTAGAGAAGGCATCTTGGGTTAATTTTAAGAGAGTGGGAATGGATGTGGCTGTGCAGATGATTGTAGCGTCATCTGCATATTGAACAGGTTTGGCGTGGGGAATTGAGTGGGAGAAGTCATTTATGAATATATTGAAGAGGAGAGGACCCACGATGGAACCTTGGGGGGCACCAGTGGGTGTATTTAGAAAGGAGGAGATGGCTGTTTTCCATTTGACAGCTTGTTGCCTGTGGGAGAGATAAAGGCCGTAACACACCAATCTGACAAATATTATGAGGAAAAATGTATATATATATATATATATATATATATATATATATATATATATGTGTGTATATATATATATATATATATATATATATATATATATATATATATATATATACATATATATAGTTCCAGTTTGAATCATGTAATGTTCAGAACATCGACGTTCTGATCATCGAGACCAGAACATCGATGTTCAGGACATCAAAGATTTAAAGTGGAAGTGCCAGGTAAGTGAAAATGTAGAATTTTGGGTGTGTATGCAGGGCAGCAAGTTGCCCTGCATGTTGTGTGTGTGTGTGTGTGTGTGTGTGTGTGTGTGTGTGTGTGTGTGTGTGTGTGTGTGTGTGTGTGTGTGTGTTTGTGTGTGTGTGTGTGTGTGTGTGTGTGTGTGTGTGTGTGTGTGTGTGTGTGTGTGTGTGTGTGTGTGTGTGTGTGTGTGTGTGTGTGTGTGTGTGTGTGTGTGCCATCTGAGTGTTGGCATTGCAGGTAGGGTACGAGAAATCTCCAGTTTAGCACTACCGCATATAGCGGTAAACAGGAGATTTCTCTTACCCCACTGTAGTGCAATCTCAGAGTTGGAATATTAAAGTAGGGGAGGTGTGGTGGGCTGGGGGTGCAGGAGGGCAAAGCCCCTCTGCATAAAATAGTTTCTGTAATTTTTTTTTGTTTTTGTGTGGTTCATTTTGAACCGTCGATGTTCTGAGCATCTATGTTCTGGTCTGGAAGTTTTGACTCTGTTCTTCAGTTAGTTCCCCACTCACCCTTCCTGTTTCTGTTTTGGTGTTAATCTTAGTGGCTTTGAAACTGCTCACCCCTCTTGTAAATTTGTATTTGGATAGTCCTTCTGGGTCCATCTCATTTGCTCACTCAACTGAGTGCAGTGAGATCATATTCTGATTTCAGGCACTCCTACTGTGTACAAAGAGAGCATCTGAGAAAGAGAACAAAAAAAAAAAATTTTAAAATTTAAGCTTGTTTCCTGCCTTTCCTGTTAAGTGGTCTAGACTGTTTGTAGGCTTCTGAGCCCCCAAGCCCTTCTGTCTTGGAGGGAAACCTTCTAGCTTAGTTTTGTTTCTTATAGCTAGCTAGTTTTCTAGTTTCAGCACTCAAATCTGTTTCTTTGAACTCAGCACTTGTTCAGAACTCATTGTAAGCACTATATAAGCTGCAAATTACTACAGTACTCAACTTTCCTCACTTGTCTAGTGGAAAGCAGTTTTTAGTACTTAATAAATAAGCACCTATCCAGGCATGTCTAAGGGTCAGCTCCCGGTGAATTCTCCTATCTGATGAATCTGGGCATCTTGGGGCAATGCAGCAATTGCCTCATGTACACAGATAACCCTCTCCTCCTACCACCCAACACTACAACCTGTGAGAGATGCACTTATATAGCCAAACTGGAAGCAAAGCTCTCTTCACTCAAGACTGGACTAGACAGTCAAGAGGAGAAGGTAAACACTTGTACCACACCACACTCATCACATAGTCCCTCAAAACCTACACCACCAAAACACACACATAGAAACACAAAACTACATTCGAGGAGGCTTCTCAATAAAAACCTGCCCAAGCATCAGGGACATCCAAAGCATAAACGCAAGCAAACTCCACCCCCCAACACAACCCAAATGACACATAGCCCACAAACTCAGTGTGCCACTCAACCACAGCCCATAAGGCATAACAACATACCCAACACTCTAGTCATAGGTGACTCTATAGTCAGGCACACTGATGTTCCACTCACTAGACTAAACAAGGAGAAAGCTACTATCAGCTGCCTGTCAGGTGCCAGGATCCACCACATAATGCATGCACTCAGGTCACTCCACAATAAGTACAAATATGACACTGTCATTGTCCATGTTGGTGTGAATGACCTGAGACGTACCTCCCTGGACTACATGAAAACAGACATGGAGGAGCTCTCCAATCTTGTATCCCAGGCAGGTATGACCCTAACCCTGAGTAGCATCCTGCCATCACCCAGAATGATACCACAGTTTGTTTGTGTCTTTCGGCTTTTCCCAGTTAGGGGTCACCACAGCGGAACTCTGGTCCACTAATGATTGGCAGTAGATTTTTACGTACTGGCTTGCCGGGCCTAATGCACAACCTTCAACAAAGGAATGCCCATTCATGCATGTTGCTATACAGAAGACGC
>NC_056749.1:11209148-11219148 GCF_019279795.1 Protopterus annectens | reverse complement strand
CAAAGGCCCTTCCTTTCAGTAATGTGGTGTGCTTGATGACTGTCTGTACTTAGGCTTACACCTGCATAGTAACTGGAGTAAGGTTTCATTTAACAGCATCAGGCATCGTGCCTAAGACTGAGGCAATGCCAAGGCATACACAGAAATGGGAATCTTTCCATACTGATTCTAAATAAAAAGTACTGCGCATTTGCAAACCAGACTGTATTTTATTTTTATACCAGTTTAATTTGTACTAGTCATTCATAGTGAAAGCATACGAAGACAAGACTGCTTTCTTTATATTTTGTGTCATTTTGTCACTTCTGGTTTTTAAGTCTTTTGAAATTGTGTTTTTGAGTGGTGGTATCCAACAATCCTATTGGAAGCGGAAATAATTTTACTGTTAGCTATGCCAATTTCGAGATAATTTGATGCCCAGATTTTTGGTCAGATGACCTACTTTCAAGAGCCTTTTCCAGATTTTTGAAGTCTACAGGATGAGAGGTATGAGCATGGATTCTGCAGCATTCAAGGTGCTGTGAAATCTCAACATGCAGTATCCCCATCAATTATACAGTGTCGCCTCCTATAACTAGCCTAATGGCATCTACTACACCTAGCCAGGTGGCATCTACTACAACTAGCCAGGTGGCATCCACTACACCTAGCCAGGTGGCATCTACTACACCTAGCCAGGTGTTATCCACTACACCTAGCCATGTGGCATCTACTACACCTAGCCAGGTGGCGTCCACTACACCTAGCCAGGTGGCATCTACTACACCTAGCCAGGAGGCATCCACTACACCTAGCCAGGTGCTTACATGGCATTCCCTCCACCTGGCAAGATGACATCTCCCATATGCAGCTGAATAGCATCTCCAACACCTAATCAAGTGTTCACGGAGCATTTCCATCCCCTAGCCAGGTAACATATTCTATACCTAGCCAGCTGGCAGAACTTACACCCAACCAGATAGCCACATGGCAAACCTAAACTTAGCTACATGGGATTTCTTCTATGTAGTCAGATGGCATCCTCTACAATTAGCCAGGTAGGCAGGTAGCCTTTCCTACATGTAGGCTAAACAGCCATGCAGCATCAATACATGTGAACAAAGGTGCACCTAGCCACATGGCATCTCCTATACCAGGATGTGTCATAACCTACACCTAGCCCATGACATCCCTATACCTCCCCAGGTGTTATGAATTACAATTAGGCATATCTCCCCTCCCCAATCTAGCCTGGTAAAATGTGTTCCATGTAGGTAGTTATCGTGATCTACAGCTAACCTTATGCCATAAAGATAGCCATACAGCATCTCTAACACCTAAAAAGGTAGCACCCCTGCACCAGTCCACATGGAATCTCCTGTATGTGCTATTCCTAAATTCTTGTCAAAGATTCAAGAAGTAAAACATTGAATCCCTGACATGTATACCTAAGGAAACAAAAACATCCTAAAGAACAACTGTAAATATGAGCAAAATTGAACCAAGCAAATAAACATAAAGGATTTATAAAACACGCATATACAGACACACTCACATGCAAAATATTCTGCACCAGAATATTGTTAGGGGTGTCTATGCCCTCATCCACCTCCATATCTCCTGTATTGATGTTTACTAATGCTGTGGTCACACAACTACAGTGCAGTCAGTAAGTCTACTCTTGCACTATTCACTGATAGCGGTTTGCTTTTAATGATAAAATCAGCATTTCAATTCTGAAGGACTTTCCATAACAGCACATTCAATACCCAAGGATTCAAGGAGATGGACTTCAAAATGTATTTATATATTTGTATTTGTTTACCAGGGTAGTGCACTGATCTCAAATGACCATTTGCAGACACAGCCTGGGTGAATAGGATCAAATAAGAAATGAACAAAGCACATGTAGAGATGCAAGGTATAATATAAAACATACATCACTACCTGATGTTATCATTCACTTCACCTACACGAGCAACCTTTTCGAAACTTTTAAATTTCCTACATCTGGCCCACTGGCATCCATAATGGCTAATATTGTGGCATTCCTGAATCTAACCAGGTGGCATCCACAACACCTAACCAGTGGGCATCCCATATATGCACCAGGTATTACTCTGTACATCTAAGCAGAGGGCATCCCATATATGCAGCCAGGTATTACTCTGCACACCTAACCAAGTAGTATTTCCCATCTCTAGCTAGGTAGCAAATTGTACTGCTTGAAAGGTGGCATCCTGTGAGACTTACCCATATAGCATCCCTTAGTAGTGGAAATTCAAGCTATAAATAAATTACCTTGCACTCTCCAGATAACCTCTCCATCTCTGAAACCTGGCTAAAACCACACATACCAAATAAAGAAATCCTTACCACTGGCTAAAATATCTACCGCCAAGACAGACCTACAAAAAAAGGTGGCAGGGTAGTTATCCTTTACTCAGAAAACCTCTCTGTCCATCCCCTACCATACTCGTCCCTAGCTTCCATCCTGCCAAGATCCTTATAGTTAACTGTAACCTAAATAATCACAAAAAGATTGCCATCGCTACCATCTACATACCTCCCTGTAACAATATTCCTATACTTGAACTCTTTCTTGCCTGGATCTCCCAAAACATCTCCTATGAAACCTTTATCATAGGGGACATCAATACTGACTGGAATATTCTCACCACCAACTCCCTCGATGCTAGCATTAATCTATATGGCTTCTCCCAACTCGTATTAATCAACAATCAAATACCAGCTCGATTCTAGACTGGATACTTACCTCTCACCCCGACCATTATCATAACCCCTCTATTCTCCCTGACACACTTAGTGATCATCACCCTATCTCTAGACATCGTCACCTGTCCCAACCCTCTAAAATGCACATATACAGGGACTGTCGTAAACTATCCAACTTTAACCCTGATATATTTAATCAAACAGTCTCATCAATGAACTGGTCTTTTCTCCAGCACCTTCTCCTTGAAGAAGCTGTTATCAAATTCAATAGCATCTTCCTTAACACTCTTAACTCCCTGGCCCCTACGAGAAAGGTTCAAGTTAAAACCAACTTTGCTCCATGGATAAGTAAAGACGCTCTCTTCCTCATGCAGAAACGAGACAACATATGGAACACCTGGAATAAACTTAAAGCCCCTTCTAGCCTCCAGCACTATAGGGAACTTCGAAACACCACAAAAAAAAAATCACCCTTGACAAGAAAAACTTTTACTTTAACCCTCAGAAAAGCCCCCACTCTACCTCCAAAAGATTCTGGAGTACCATTAATAAGCTTTTACACCCTGGAAACCCTAACCCTCCCAAACCCTCCCCTCTCAAAACTGCCACATTTCTGAATTCTTTCTTCATAGACTCTGTACAAAAACTAACCAAACCTAACACAAATATCAACCATGACACCCATCCCCCTCCTTCCCACCAAGCTACTTTCTCAATCAAACCAATCCACACAACTGTTATCAGGTGTCTCTGTTACACCCACACACCTCTCTCTGTTACCCCTTCACACCTCTCTGTTACCCCCTCACACCTCTCTGTGTTACCTCTTCATACCTCCCTCTGTTACCCATTCACACCTCTCTGTTACCCCTTCACACCTCTCTCTGTTACCCCTTCACACCTCTCTGTTACCCCCCCACACCTCTCTCTGTTACCTCTTCATACCTCTCTCTGTTACCCATTCACTCCTCTCTGTTACCCCTTCACACCTCTCTCTGCTACCTCTTCATACCTCTCTCTGTTACCCCTTCACACCTATCTGTTACTCCCCTCACACCTCTCTGTGTTACCTCTTCATACCTCTCTCTGTTACCCATTCACACCTCTCTGTTACCCCTTCACACCTCTCTCTGTTACCTCTTCATACCTCTCTCTGTTACCCCTTCACACCTCTCTGTTACCCCCTCACACCTCTCTGTGTTACCTCTTCATACCTCTCTCTGTTACCCATTCATACCTCTCTATTACCCCTTCACACCTCTCTCTGTTACCTATTCATACCTCTCTCTGTTACCCCTTCACACCTCTCTGTTACCCCCTCACACCTCTCTCTGTTACCTCTTCATACCTCTCTCTGTTACCCATTCACACCTCTCTGTTACCCCCTCACACCTCTCTGTTACCTCTTCATACCTCTCTCTGTTACCCATTCACACCTCTCTGTTACCCCTTCACACCTCTCTCTGTTACCTCTTCATACCTCTCTCTGTTACGCCTTCACACCTCTCTGTTACCCCCTCACACCTCTCTCTGTTACCTCTTCATACCTCTCTCTGTTACCCATTCACACCTCTCTGTTACCCCCTCACACCTCTCTCTGTTACCTCTTCATACCTCTCTCTGTTACCCATTCACACCTCTCTGTTACCCCTTCACACCTCTCTCTGTTACCTCTTCATACCTCTCTCTGTTACCCATTCACACCTCTCTGTTACCCCTCACACCTCTCTCTGTTACCTCTTCATACCTCTCTCTGTTACCCATTCACACCTCTCTGTTACCCCTTCACACCTCTCTCTGTTACCTCTTCATACCTCTCTCTGTTACCCATTCACACCTCTCTGTTACCCCCTCACACCTCTCTCTGTTACCTCTTCATACCTCTCTCTGTTACCCATTCACACCTCTCTGTTACCCCTTCACACCTCTCTCTGTTACCTCTTCATACCTCTCTCTGTTAGCCCTTCACACCTCTCTGTTACCCCCTCACACCTCTCTGTGTTACCTCTTCATACCTCTCTCTGTTAGCCCTTCACACCTCTCTGTTACCCCTTCACACCTCTCTCTGTTACCTCTTCATACCTCTCTCTGTTAGCCCTTCACACCTCTCTGTTACCCCCTCACACCTCTCTGTGTTACCTCTTCATACCTCTCTCTGTTACCCATTCATACCTCTCTATTACCCCTTCACACCTCTCTCTGTTACCTATTCATACCTCTCTCTGTTACCCCTTCACACCTCTCTGTTACCCCTTCACACCTCTCTCTGTTACCTCTTCATACCTCTCTCTGTTACCCATTCACACCTCTCTGTTACCCCCTCACACCTCTCTCTGTTACCTCTTCATACCTCTCTCTGTTACCCATTCACACCTCTCTGTTACCCCTTCACACCTCTCTCTGTTACCTCTTCATACCTCTCTCTGTTACCCATTCACACCTCTCTGTTACCCTTCACACCTCTCTCTGTTACCTCTTCATACCTCTCTCTGTTACCCATTCACACCTCTCTGTTACCCCCTCACACCTCTCTCTGTTACCTCTTCATACCTCTCTCTGTTACCCATTCACACCTCTCTGTTACCCCTTCACACCTCTCTCTGTTACCTCTTCATACCTCTCTCTGTTAGCCCTTCACACCTCTCTGTGTTACCTCTTCATACCTATCTCTGTTACCCATTCACACCTCTATGTTACCCCCTCACACCTCTCTCTATTACCTCTTCATACCTCTCTCTGTTACCCATTCACACCTCTCTGTTACCCCTTCACACCTCTCTTTGTTAGCCCTTCACACCTCTCTTTGTTACCTCTTCACACCTCTCTGTTACCCCCTCACACCTCTCTCTGTTACCTCTTCACACCTCTCTCTGTTACCCCTTCACACCTCTCCGTTACCCCTTTACACCTCTCTGTATTACCTCTTCATACCTCTCTCTGTTACCCCTTCACACCTCTCTCTGTTACCCCTTCACACCTCTCTGTTTCTGTAACCCCTTCACACCTCTCTCTGTTACCCCTTCACACCTCTCTGTTACCCCTTCACACCTCTCTGTGTTACCTCTTCATACCTCTCTCTGTTACCCCTTCATACCTCTCTCTGTAACCCCTTCACACCTCTCTCTGTTACCCCTTCACACCTCTCTGTTACCCCTTCACACCTCTCTGTGTTACCTCTTCATACCTCTCTCTGTTACCCCTTCATACCTCTCTCTGTTATCCCTTCACACCTCTCTGTTACCCCCTCACACCTCTCTCTGTTACCTCTTCATACCTCTCTCTGTTACCCCTTCACACCTCTCTGTTACCCTTCACACCTCTCTCTGTTGCCACTTCACACCTCTCTGTTACCCCTTCACACCTCTCTGTGTTACCTCTTCATACCTCTCTCTGTTACCCCTTCACACCTCTCTCTGTTACCCCTTCACACCTCTCTGTTACCCCCTCACACCTCTCTCTGTTACCTCTTTACACCTCTCTCTGTTACCCCTTCACACCTCTCCTCTCTTCCCATATCAGCTTCTCTTACTACACGTACCATTTCCCTTCTTCACTCACTTATCTATTCCTGTGCTTCCCCTAGTGTTGTCTGTCCTCCCTTTTTCGTATTCAAATAATTAATCGCAATTGTAATAAAATTCCTCCCTGTTACCTTGTAAATATCTGACATATCTCTTAACATTGCAATTTTTGACTCATTTTTGGTTATAGAAAAATTCTATGGTAATATATTTTTAATTACCATGTATCGTGGATCTTTTCTCCCTGGGCCTCTGTTGAAAATGGGATCCTAGGACCCTAGTCAGACTTCCCTGGTAAACAAATGTCAAATAAATAAATAAATAAATGTTTGTAAGGCAGAATATTGGGCTATTTTTGACTGTAGAAATTTGGCTTCCAGGTTCTCTCATCCAATCTCATGGAAATAGTATGTCTGGCCTTACTGAGGAATTGAGGACAGAAATAATTTCAGGTGTTATCATATTGTAGGAAGGAAGATTGGAAGTGGGTTCTGCTTTGTGTGAATTAATTATATTTCTTGACTCTACCTTCTACAGATGATGACCAACAGAGATTAATTAATAATACACGGCTAGTCAATGTGTGACCTCTTTTGCAACTCTTTGATGGCCATAACATCTAATTCCCCACAGAAGGATTTCCCTGATTAGGGCACTGAGGATTCAGAGGTTTCCTTATTTGAGTAATGGGTTCTATTAGAACTTGTTTATGCTTGTGGACAAGGATTATGATTTGAGTCAGGAAAAGTAGTGGTGGTGCTATGGCATGAAAAGCAAACAGCATTTAAAATGACAACTTTTACTACTTTTCACTAATAAGTAAACCTGCAGGACTGGAAGGCACCCGCTGCTGTATGGTATAATAAGTAAACCTGCAGGACTGGAAGGCACCTGCTGCTGTATCGTATAATAAGTAAACCTGCAGGACTGGAAGGCACCCGCTGCTGTATGGTATAATAAGTAAACCTGCAGGACTGGAAGGCACCCGCTGCTGTATCGTATAATAAGTAAACCTGCAGGACTTGAAGGCACCCGCTGCTGTATCGTATAATAAGTAAACCTGCAGGACTGGAAGGCACCCGCTGCTGTATCGTATAATAAGTAAACCTGCAGGACTGGAAGGCACCTGCTGCTGTATGGTATAATAAGTAAACCTGCAGGACTGGAAGGCACCCGCTGCTGTATGGTATAATAAGTAAACCTGCAGGACTGGAAGGCACCCGCTGCTGTATCGTATAATAAGTAAACCTGCAGGACTGGAAGGCACCTGCTGCTGTATCGTATAATAAGTAAACCTGCAGGACTGGAAGGCACCCGCTGCTGTATCGTATAATAAGTAAACCTGCAGGACTGGAAGGCACCCGCTGCTGTATCGTATAATAAGTAAACCTGCAGGACTGGAAGGCACCTGCTGCTGTATGGTATAATAAGTAAACCTGCAGGACTGGAAGGCACCCGCTGCTGTATGGTATAATAAGTAAACCTGCAGGACTGGAAGGCACCCGCTGCTGTATGGTATAAGTAAACCTGCAGGACTGGAAGGCACCCGCTGCTGTATGGTATAATAAGTAAACCTGCAGGACTGGAAGGCACCTGCTGCTGTATCATATAATAAGTAAACCTGCAGGACTGGAAGGCGCCAGCTGCTGTATCGTATAAGTAAACCTGCAGGACTGGAAGGCACCCGCTGCTGTATGGTATAATAAGTAAACCTGCAGGACTGGAAGGCGCCAGCTGCTGTATGGTATAATAAGTAAACCTGCAGGACTGGAAGGCACCCGCTGCTGTATCGTATAATAAGTAAACCTGCAGGACTGGAAGGCGCCAGCTGCTGTATTGTATAATAAGTAAACCTGCAGGACTGGAAGGCACCTGCTGCTGTATGGTATAATAAGTAAACCTGCAGGACTGGAAGGCGTCAGCTGCTGTATGGTATAATAAGTAAACCTGCAGGACTGGAAGGCACCCACTGCTGTATGGTATAATAAGTAAACCTGCAGGACTGGAAGGCACCCGCTGCTGTATGGTATAATAAGTAAACCTGCAGGACTGGAAGGCACCCGCTGCTGTATGGTATAATAAGTAAACCTGCAGGACTGGAAGGTGCCAGCTGCTGTATGGTATAATAAGTAAACCTGCAGGACTGGAAGGCACCCGCTGCTGTATGGTATAATAAGTAAACCTGCAGGACTGGAAGGCACCCGCTGCTGTATGGTATAATAAGTAAACCTGCAGGACTGGAAGGCACCCGCTGCTGTATCGTATAATAAGTAAACCTGCAGGACTGGAAGGCGCCAGCTGCTGTATCGTATAATAAGTAAACCTGCAGGACTGGAAGGCACCCGCTGCTGTATGGTATAATAAGTAAACCTGCAGGACTGGAAGGTGCCAGCTGCTGTATGGTATAATAAGTAAACCTGCAGGACTGGAAGGCACCCGCTGCTGTATGGTATAATAAGTAAACCTGCAGGACTGGAAGGCACCCGCTGCTGTATGGTATAATAAGTAAACCTGCAGGACTGGAAGGCACCCGCTGCTGTATCATATAATAAGTAAACCTGCAGGACTGGAAGGCACCCGCTGCTGTATGGTATAAGTAAACCTGCAGGACTGGAAGGCACCCGCTGCTGTATGGTATAATAAGTAAACCTGCAGGACTGGAAGGCACCCGCTGCTGTATCGTATAATAAGTAAACCTGCAGGACTGGAAGGTGCCAGCTGCTGTATGGTATAATAAGTAAACCTGCAGGACTGGAAGGCACCCGCTGCTGTATGGTATAATAAGTAAACCTGCAGGACTGGAAGGCACCTGCTGCTGTATCGTATAATAAGTAAACCTGCAGGACTGGAAGGCACCCGCTGCTGTATGGTATAATAAGTAAACCTGCAGGACTGGAAGGCGCCAGCTGCTGTATCGTATAATAAGTAAACCTGCAGGACTGGAAGGCACCCGCTGCTGTATGGTATAATAAGTAAACCTGCAGGACTGGAAGGCACCCGCTGCTGTATGGTATAATAAGTAAACCTGCAGGACTGGAAGGCACCCACTGCTGTATCGTATAGTTTGTATGGTGGGTATGACAGAGCTGCCAATAAAAGCAAAGGAAGAAGAGAGCTGGCAGCAGCTGCTGTTAGTAAATCCAAAGCATTCAGGAAGGAATGGGGACCATCAGAGGCCCTACAGCATTCCATTAAAATGAAGAATTCTTCTCCTAGGCTAGCAAACTGACAAGATAACATTTATCATGGTCAAAATAATAAAGGAATTTGTCAACAAACAGAAGGCAGGTGTTTGGAATGGAGAGTCTGTCTCTAGACAGGGGAGAGGCTGGGGTGCCTTCTTTCTCACTACAGAATGGTAGAGGATGTTTCTTTAATATATCTGGAAGAATTTATGTTATAACACCATTATTCCCTTCTTGTTTTTTGTAACTGAGAACTCAGAAGTATAATGCATTTTAAAACCAGCTGCAGATGTGATGCTAATAACCAACATGGTTTTAGGCCCCACCATAGCACTGCTACTGCATTACTGTCATTTGCTCAAACAATAGCTGAAGCCTGTGATGATATCCTGCTTGTCTCCAGTCTTTTCCTTGATCTTTCACAGGCCTTTGATACTATCTCTCATTCTAAACTTCTAAGTAAATTCTCAGAACTACGTCTCTCTACCTTCTCCATCAACTGGTTCTCTAGCTATTTCTCTGGCAGGCAACAATCTGTCCGCTGGCAAACCGTCCTCTCTCCATTCCTCCCTGTTAATA
>NC_056749.1:11181648-11204148 GCF_019279795.1 Protopterus annectens | reverse complement strand
TTGTTTTTGTAACTAGCTTTGGAGGATTTTATGAAAGATCTCAGCTTCTTACTGAAGCTGACCAGGGAGTTCCTCCAATCATGGGATTTTATTCTTTTTTGCAACAGTTTCTTTCTTCTGTTGCAGAGTTTGTTTATGGCAGGGGACCACAAGATTGGCTTCCTTTTTTTGAAGGATAGCATCTTGGTTCTGTTAGGGATAGCATGATCCATGCACTTGTGGAAGTGCTTATAAAGTGCATTTGTGTAGGATTCAGCAGTCGTACCTCAATTGTCTGACTGCATGGGTGTCATGAAGTTTGCCACTTCTATCTTAGGAGGCGTGAAGTTGGCTTTGGAGAAATTTTTTACGGTGGTTTCCCTAATGGGGGTTGGGGATAGGATGTGGCTGTCTAGGGAGATTAGCTTGTGGTCGGATCTGACCTACGAGGAATTGACCTCTGGTTTTGAACACCGGTCGCCCATGTTGGTAATGACCAGGTGTAGGATATTGCTGCCCCTGGTGAGGGTGTGGATAAGTTGATTCAAGGCACTGGAACTTCTGAATTCCAGAAAACATTGAACAAAAGAGTTGGTACATGAGTAGTTTTCCCAGTTAATGGTGGGGTAGTTGAAATTGCCCATTATTAGGTTGTATCCTAATATTTTCTAGTGTATCAAGAAATGAGGAGTGGGAATCCTGGGGCATTGTGGGGGATCTGTAGCAAACTACAATTTGGATTGCAGTCTTGCCCAGAGTTAGTTGCACTTGGATAATCTCGGATACATTATGCTGAGCAACTAGCCTGGAGGTGTGGATATCCTTAATGAATATGGACACGCCTGCACCTTTAGTGTTTTGGTCCAGGTTAGATGGGCGAAAGGTGTGGTATGAATTATAGCCTGGTAATGCAGGAGTGCTCTCTGGAGCCTTGAACCAGGTCTCTGTCACTGCACAGATGTCGATGTTCTCTATTTTAAGGAGTGCCTAGAGTGAGTGCATTTTGAGGTTTAGACTTCTAGCATTGAGTAGCATTACCCTCAGATTTTGCTTGCTTGTACCTGTTACGGTGGAGAATTTGTCATTTGAATCTTGCCTAAAAAAGGCACTATAGGGCTGGCAAGAGCCTTAGCCAGTATCCAGAATCCCAAGGGTGAGAGGTGCAGGCCATCTCTGGCAAAGCATCGTGGTCTGTCAGTCATGTCATCCCAGGCAGACAGATACTGGATCCCCTTAGAATGACACCAGAAGCTTAGCCAATTGTTGATGTCAGTCATTTTGTCCTTTTACTATGGTATCATTCTGGGTGATGGCAGGATGCTACTCAGGGCTAGGATCATACCTGCCTGGGCTACAAGATTGGAGAGCTCCTCCATGTCTCTTTCCATGTAGTCCAGGGAGGTATGTTTCAGGTCATTCACTCCAACATGGACAATGACAGTCATAGTTGTACTTGTTGTGGAGTGACCTGAATGCATGCATTATGTGGTGGATCCTGGCACCCAACAGGCAGCTGACAGTAACCTTCTCCTTGTTTAGCCTTGTGAGTGGAATATCAGTGTGCCTGACTACAGACTCACCTATGACTAGAGTGTTGCATACGTTGTTATGCCTTATGGGCTGTGGTTGGGTGGCACACTGAGTTTGTGGACTATGTGTCATTTGGGTTGTGGTGGGGAGTGGAGGTTGCTTGCATTTCTGCTTTGGATGCATGGATGAAAGTAATCCAAATACCATGTATTTAAACATATTAGAAATACTAACCATCCAACCCAATACCATATTCATGGGTGACTATAATTACCCCACTACTAACTGGGAATCCTACACAACACCAAACGTACAAGTACAAAGATTCCTGGATTTTGTAAACACAAGCTCCCTGGACCAGACAGTCAATACACCAACCAGGGGTGCAACCGTACTGGTTCTGGTCCTCACTAATATGGGAGACTCCTGCACACCCCATACTGTAATGTCTTCCCTGCAAAGGTCAGACCACAAAATGTTCTCCTTTCAAGTAAAAATAAAACCTGGACTGCCAGAAAAACCTGGAATATTCAGAAACTCTAAGGCTAACCTCCTGCTATTAAGTGAGAACCTGGCAAAATTTCAAGCCCCCATAAACCCTGAGAACACTGCTATCTATGCAGAACTGTTCACAGAAACCCTGTACAACATGTTAATAGCTGCATAGAGGCAGTTGTACCCACCAGGAAGAAGTACAGAACTAACTCAACAAACAAGCCACCCTGGTGGAATCACAAAATCAATCGGATGTATAACAGGAGGAAGACAATCATGGCAAAGATTAGGAGGTGCAGCACCCAGCAGGATAAAAGCACTCTCATCAAACTAAAAAAACAATTCTGAGGACAAATAAAGTCTTCCAGAGCCAAATTTGAGGTACTTTTGGCCTCCCAGGCCAAGGACAACCACAAATCATTCTTTAGCTATGTCTGCAACCTCAAAGGCAATACACAATTGTATGCAGAGCTCATTGTAAATGGAGCCACCTATACTGAGCCAGAAGATATAGCAAACCTCCTGGCTGATAAATTCAGCTCTAACTCTACTCCTCTTACCCCCTCAACCTTCTCTCAGGAAATATCATCAAATATAACTCCCCCTACTATCACTAGGGAACAGGTCTTTAATGCTCTCTCTAAGACCAAGAACACTGCAGCAATGAACCCAGGTAATATTCCAGGATGCCTTCTAAAATAGCATGAAATATGACATATCAGGGCCTCTGAAATTACTATTTAACTGTAGCCTCCAAACAGGCTTCGTGGATCATAAATGGAGAAAGGCAACAGTCATCCCTCTGCACAAAGATGGGCCATCTACAAACCCTGGAAACTACAGAACCATAAGTCTCACTAGTCTTATATGTAAAGCCATGGAAAGAATTATCATGGAGATGATCAACAGAGATATAGTAACCCCCCAGACACTGGACCCAAACCAGTTTGGTTTCATTAAGGGCAGATCATTCCTACTCAGCCTGGTAGACTTCTTTGAGAAGGTCACCAAAGCAATGGATGAGGTCAAAATTGTTCACCAAGGCATTTCACACAGTATCCTGCTCAGGTATTATTGACAAACTCAGGAGGTTAGGTACAAAGCCATATGTTACCCAGTGGATAGCCATCTGGCTCACAGTCAGGACCCAGGAAGTGAGAATTGGGGAGTCCATCTCTACAAAGAGGACAGTCACAAGTGGAGTCCCTCAGGGATGAGTCCTTGGACTGCTCCTTTTTGGCATTTATTTCTCAGAAGTCAAGGCCAATGTCAGTGGTCTCTGGCTGACTAAATTTGTAGATGATTGCAAATTAGGAGCTGTCATTGAATTTCACACTGACAAATGTTCTCCAGGAGGGGTTGACACAGACAAACAATTGATGTCAGAGCCATGGACTAAAACTAAATACCAAGAAATGCATAATAGTGTCCTTTGGGAAGTCATCCATCCCTGATAACCATCATATTGACAACATACCCCTTAGAGTTGATCCAGTAGTCCAACACTTAGGAACACACATAGACAGTAACCTAACCTTTGATCATCACATGTCTACAGTGGTGAGGAAATCATTCTATGTTGTGCAACTTATAAACAAAGGTATGGCATCAAAGTACAAGGAAGTCATTATTCCACTGTATTCAGCATTCATCAGACCTATCATTGAGTACAGTGCCCCCCTTTGGTATGTCTCTAACCAGGCATATCCAACAACTGGAATGTCCACAGAGGTTTTTCACTAAAAGAATATAGGGCGTAAGTAAAATTTCCTATGCAGACCGCCTCAAGGCCCTATCCCTGTATGCTGTCTCCTACAGGCTTTTGAGGGGAGATTTATGCCTGGCATACAGGGCATTGTCAGTCCCAACTCTAATGGACCTTTTTCATATCCACAAAACAAACAGCACCAGAATTACCCATTCTAAAGACGTAAACCTTGCCTGTGATATAAATAGGAGATAGGTATGTATCCCAGAGACTACCGCGTCTATGGAACAGGCTCCCCATCCATGTAAAGCAGAGTTTCTTCTAATTCAATTCAAGTGCAACTTGGACAATTGAGTGGGAAACCAGAAATTCATCCCTGGTTTAGCCCCTATGTCTCTAATGGACACAGGTAATCTGTAAATTGTTTATCTCCCAAACCCCTGTTAACACTTATCAAGGGTATCAGAACTTGTCAGAGATTTGGGATGCATGGCTAGGCTTAAAAAGGGCCTTGTGATCCTTAGCCTAGTAAACACCTATGAACCTGTGAACCTATAAATTTTAAATGTACACCTCAGTCAACAGTAAACTCTGTGCTCCATTCCAAGAATTAACCCTTGGATGAAATCAATCCAAATCTTAAATGTACACCTTGGTCAGCAGTAAAAGCTGTGCTCCATTCCAAGAATTTCAGAGCTTGTCCAGGCACAAAGATTTGTATCTGCATGTATTATAAACTGGCAGACAGAAACACAAGATAGATATTGCCTTTTGCTATTTAGGCTGAGTTTTTAATTATGGTTTTGCTGGAAGGAAGGCTTTGCAATGATAAGTCTGTTCAGCATTTTTTATTCTTTTTTTAAATACTTTTTATTGAAATATTATATACAGGAACAAAAACATTAATCTTACATTTTTAAACATTTTAACAGTATTTTTAATTTCCATGCTCGAAGCTCTGTTAGAAATATTACATCTAAAGAAATCCCAATCCCTCCGCACCACACTCTCCAGAGACCTCAACCTCATTACCACAATCAACAGAACATGCTGGAGGCACAGGTTCATAAGCCAGAGACTGCCCATGCTATGGAATTGACTTCCCATACATGTCAAACAGAGCACCTCATTGGCCCTCTTCAAGACAAATCTTGATGAGTGGATGGGAAATAGAAAATTCATCCCGGGGATCACTCCAGTGGCTCTACTTGACAGAGGCACTGGGAACTAGGGTCTGGTGGCATGATGCCAGGGTAATCCTATGGGCTAGGCTTGTATAGGCTCCAGGGCCATTAGCATATATATATATATATATATATATATATATATATATATATATATATATATATATATCCACAAGTAGCCACGTCATCTCTGATGGTACTGTTCATCTGGTAGCTAATATCCTCTACAGGGTAAAGGCTCTTGTGTCGACTGAAATGGAGATTGCTGCCACATATAACCAACAGAACACTACTTCATCAAATTTGGAAGTGTTTACTAGTTTTATGTATTATATGAACACACAGTAGGTTGCAATGTAATAAAAAAAGAATAATTTTGTCTTCGTTTTAACAAAGTCCAGTGACCTACTTTTGAAAACTAATCTCACATTACTATTATGTGATTTTTGTGTTTTATTTTGGGTATAGTTTTGGAACAATACACTAAGGACATCATTTCTAACCTTCTACACACTCAGGTGCTTTTCTACTCTTCTCAATGGACAAAGATCTGTCAGACAGACAATACTGCATGTGTTACCTTAATTGAATATTGCGTTAATCTGTCTTCCATAAATGTCAATGTATGCTGCCATATTACAGTTTATTGTACAAAACATATGTGTGTGTGTGTGTGTGTGTGTGTGTGTGTGTGTGTGTGTGTGTGTGTGTGTGTGTGTGTGTGTGTGTGTGTGTGTATATACAGATATGTGCTTTTTATAATCAAAACTCCCAGATGTCGACATCTGTTTTGTTGACATATGTTGATCAGCAAAACAGATGGTCACCTGGTGTGCAAGATCGACAGTCCCTGAGATCGGGGAATATGACCCTGCCCCAGGGATTACACAATTAGCGGGGGATGTTGGGGTACAACTCCCACAGTGGGGTGCAGCACTTTTGTTTAGCATGGTTCAAAGTTGTGCCTTGGGGTATCTGTGTTAGTGATGATCTTTTTTTTTTTGACTTTTTGTTGTTGATGTTTTTAATGCCGAGCTACTAAAGTTTAGACTAACATCAGTAGATATATATATATATATATATATATATATATATATATATATATATATATATATATATATATATATATATATATATATATATATATATATATATACATATATATATATATGTGTGTGTGTGTGTGTGTGTGTGTGTGTGTGTGTGTGTGTGTGTATACAGATATAAAGCCTCCATTTTAGCCTGCTCCTGATTGGAGATTTTACACTGAGTTCTACTGTTCTCAAGTACCATCCATCCCCATTATTTCATTTGTTTGTCCTCTGACTGGTCTTCACCAAGCCCTGTGTGACTCAACATAGAGGGACCTAGCATTAGAGGTGCGGAACTGTGAACTAGTCAGGAAAAAGGGTGCCATCAGCCAGTGAGCCGATCATACTCTAGATGCTGAGTATTTCTGCCATGTGTATACCCAATGCATGACTTCAAATGTACAGAACAAGATGAAAGTGCTTATGTGCTCCCATACCTGCACGTTCACACTCATCTCATCATCCCATGCACACACTCATTTGCATGCACATGCTTGTTGCTAACCCCTACTTTCCCATATGAGGTGGCTTACATATATCCTCTCGCACATGCTCATTTGCACGTCTGCCCATGCCTGCTCATTTCACAGAATGTGCATGAATGCCTCTACTAGATGGATGCCCAACATGCTGTCTCCCTGAGACGTGCTAGTGAGCAGGTATACAGCACTTCAGCCAACATCTGCCACTCTAATATAACTGTCCTGTATACATCTGCACAATCCCCCTCATTGCAGTTGACTTGCAGTGCCCAGAATTCTGCCTGAACCAGATTTATCAGTAGTGCAGACACATGCAAACCTGTATTCCTATAGGATATTGTTACACTATATTAAAACAGTCAGTCTTTGACTTATTCTACAGGTAACTGTGCCTCAGATCTCACACAAACAAAGTTATGTCATACCTGTGTGTAGGAAACTATAGCTCATTTTAAAATTAACAATGATGGATGTATAAGGAAGTGGGCCCCTAATTTGTGGCATTCCTTGAAGTGACTGACCTTTCAGATACAAATGTATAACTCCACCTCAAAGTGTCATACCCTAGGATGCAACTTTGTATTTGTATCCTGAAATGTCAGAGTCAGAAGACATTGGTGTTCAGCAGAAACTTGGGTGTGGATCTCATGGAGCACAAATTTCATGGTGTCGTGTAAAGTGACAGACTTATGGGGCAGAGCTAAGTACCTGTAGCTAGTATGCAGTGGAGAGCAAGAACTGAGTACTTTTATTTATTTATATATGAGCTTTGGTAATCCAGTATGTTGGATGGAGTACCATTATACTTTATAAAACACAACACAGAGATACAGAACAAGCAGTATTAAATAAAACACAGGTACACATAGACAGAATCTGATACCTTCCTATCTTATCAGCTATGATACCTGTGTTGACTGTCTAAGCTAATGTTCCTGCCTTCTTTCACATTTGCTCTGCACGTCATCTGCGAGCCATGTGCTCTAGTGAGCTAAACCTTACTACAACAATAAATAGAACATGCTGGAGGGATAGATTCCTGTCACAGAGACTCCCCATGCTTTGGAACAAAATTCCTAACTACATTAGGCAGAGCCCCTCACTAACATTCTTCAAGAGAAACCTTGATGAGTGGATGGGTAACAGAAAATACAACCCTGGGATCACTTCATTGGCTCTGCTTGACAGAGGCTTAGTTAATTAATCAATGGGGCAGTGAAAGCTGATACACTCTGGCTAGGCTTAAAAATGCCCTCGGGCAGATAGCCTAGTACCTACCTATGAACCTATGAACATATAGCACAGTGCAAGGGAATATAGTCATAACTTTATTCTAAATTTATTATTAGACATATTTGACCCTTACTAAGAAAATAGTGTGCTTTCATCATCATCATCATCATCATCAGCCCCCTTTTCCCTATTTTCTACACGGGGTCGGGGTATCATGTTAACTGTCACCATCTCTCTCGATTCAGTGCCACACCCCTGCTTTCTTCAACACTCATGCCTGACTGTCGCAGATCTTCTCTCACACAATCCATCCACCTCTTTGCTGGACGTCCTCATTTCCTCTTATCTTTTTCCTGCCTGTCCCAAATCATCTTCACCAGATTGTCTTCTGCTTTTCTGCACATTTGCTCAAACCACTGTAATCTGTTCTGTTTGATATTTTCTCCAATTGGAGATACTTTGGCTTCTGCTCTTATGTCCTCATTTCTTCATCTGTCCCACAGAGTGCATCCTACCACCCTTCTCAGGCACTTAATTTCCATCACCTCTAGCTTTTTCATTTGCTCTGCCTTTACTGCCCAGGTTTCTGTATCATGCAGTGTCTTGTACACCTTACTTTTCAACTTCTTTGGCATTTTTCTCTCATAGACTACACCTGATGCTCTATGCCAGTTGGCTGTAGCCCCTCTTATTCTAGCTTTGACCTCTTCATTCAGACTTCCCATCTCCTCAACCACCCCTCCCAGATACTTGAAGCTGTTTACCTGTTCCACTACCTTTCCTTCTATCTCATCTCTCAGCTTCTTCTGGTTTCCCCAGTTTGTTGTCATGACCACTGTCTTATTTGTGCTTAGTTTCATGCCATGTGCCTTCAGTTTTTCATTCCATTGCTCTATACTTTGCTGGAGTTCTTGCTCAGAGTCTACCTGTAATGCCACATCATCTGCATACTGCAACTTTGTTATTCTGTCTCCTCCAACCTGTTTGGTAATGTAGTGCATCAGCAGTATGAACAGCAGTGGGCTCAGAGCTGAACCCTGGTGTACACCCACTCCCACTGGAAACCCCTCTGTGATGCCAAACACTGTTCATACTGGAGTCATTGGGTCCTTATACATAGCCTGCACTAATTCTCCCAATGTTTCTGGGACTTCAAACCACTGCAGTACTGCCCAGATCAGCTTTCAAGGGACCTTGTCTCCAAAAAGTGTGTTTTAGTTAGTTGAAATCCTTTTGTCAGATTAATTTGGTAGATTGCTTCCCTACAACTGATTGATTGTCAGTTGACTGGGTTCTGTGATGACCCTCCACCTCTGAGTCAGTAATCAAGGAGCCTCAATCCTCACCACTGGCACCAGTGGGGGACATTAACTGGGAAGATATCAGGTATACACACAGTATCTCCAGATGCAGCTCTCTGCATCAAGCACAATCAAGCACAATTTCTCTTAAGAGTACATGGGGAACACAGTCAGTCCGGGGCTGGTTTCTCCCTCTTTCTCAAGATCCGCAGTAAGACTCCCACCTGGCACAGCTATAGAGTTGAGATCTTAGCTGAGTCTCCAAGTCAAAACCTCTAGCACTCTTTCTGTCCAGCCTGTGCTTCGTGTCCCTGCCCTAGTACCTGACACACACATCTCTTTGAGATTTAATGTACACACACACACACACACACACACACACACACACACACACACACACACACACACACACACACACACACACACACACGCACACACACACGCACACACACACACACACATGGGAAAGGCTGGCACAGGTTTACTAGCTATGCTCCCTTCTTCCCAGGATATAAGGTAGTTACTACTGCCACCAGACACTCCTGCCAGCTACCTTAAGGCTCTTCCAAGGATACCCAATATATTGAGTGAAATTAATACAAATGGTAGTTTGACCAAGAGCAAGGCTATTTTCTGCTGTTGGGCTTCTGCCAGGTTCTCCTGGGCCAAGCCTATGAGTTCCCTGAGCCTTGTCCTGAGGTTAGGACATATGCCATAACAGATTCCTTGTGGGATTCACACTCACCCTCCCACTCATCAAGAATCAAATCTAGTCCCCTCACCCAATGCACATACAGCAACTGAAAAGGTAAAAACCTGTGGATTCCTAGGGTACCTCTCTATTTATGCAAACAGCAGCTGTGGCAAATATTTGTCCCACTCTCTGTTCAACTGGTTTTCAAATGCCCATAGCTTGGTCTTTAGTGTAGAGTTTAACCTCTCCACAAGACCATTAGTCAGGGGATGGTGGGGATGGTCTCTAGGTGCTTTACGTAACAGTGCTTCCACAGACAAGCTAGCAGATCTGACATGAATTTGGCACCTCTGTCAGTCAATATTTCTCTTGGGGAAACCTACCCTGCTGAAAATCTCTAACAAAGCATTTGCCACCTTCTCTGCCTCAATGGAGGACAGAGCCACTGCCTCAGGGTATCTAGTAGCATAATCTACTACCATTAGGATATACTTCTTCCCTGTGGAACTTGGGGTACTCAGAGGCCCCACAATATACATAGCGACCCTCTGAAATGGCTGCTCTATCACAGGCAAAGGCATCAAAGGAGCTTTGACCTTGTCTTCTGCCTTTCCTGCTTTGTGGCACTCTTCACAGGTCCTGCAGTACCCTGTTACATCCCTTGCAATCCCAGGCTAATAAACATTCTTCATAATATGTCTCTTGGTACGCTTTATGCCCATATGACCTACAAAGGGAATGTCATGGCTATGGCTAGAAGTGCCAGATGGTAGGCTCTGGGTGCTACCAACTGCTGTATTCTCTCATCCTCTAGCCCTCCCTCAGGGGTCTATTCTCTGTATAGTAACCCTTTTCCTAGAGAATCAGGCATATCCCTAGCTACCTCCTTTAAGTCTTGTAATGTAGGGTCTGAGAGCTGAACCTGTCTCAGCTCTTTCTTTGTAAGCCTTTCCAGCTCCCCTTCCACAGCAAATCTGGTATCCTCTGACAGCGGTGGGTGACTGTCAGCCTGGGTTCTACTACTCACCTCTGCCCTTGCAGTCACTCTGTCCAAGGGAACATCAATACCCACCAGCAGCTATGGCTCACCTGTAACAGTCTCACTGCTACAGAGTAGCTCCCTCCCTGAAGTAGCCACCTCACCAGTCCTGGTTTCAAGTGTGCAGCCTGTCTAGGTCCCTCCAGTCTACCAAACCCGCATACCTGTCTCCAAGCCTGACTGCATGTCACTGCATGCACACAAGGAACTGCATTATCAAAATCATTCCCTATCAGGACTGCAGGGATATTATCAAACACACCTACCTACTTGATTCCTTTTTCACTCTCCCAGTCAAGGTGAACACTAGCCAAACATATTTGGAATGGGGTCCCTCCTAAAGCTCTGACTGGAGTAGACTGCCCAAGCAAGTAGTGCTCCTTTTTGTCCATTGCAGGCTTCACAATGGTTAGGTCAGAGGCTGTGTCTCTCTTAGCAGTGGCCTGTTTTCCATCTCCTAAAATAGAATATAACCTCCTGTCATAGTTTGGTACCCTTGTTGTCTCCAGACAACTTACCACTGGCATTCTGTTATCTGCACTTGCAGGATCCCCTACCTTTTGTTCCCCACCTTGCCTCCATGGACATCTATATGATAGATGGCCCCACTGGTTACATTTAAAACATTTAAGCCCTGATGCTGGCCTTGTACCTGAACTAGTGCTTCCTCTGTTACTCATGAGCTCTGTTGGGGTGGCTTAGGCTGCCCACCATGGGTTCCTTTATATCCATATGCAGCACTGCGTATCCATTTCCTGTGCAGTGATGCCCTGCTTGCTAAGTAGAGATCCCCTTTTTTTCCCCAGCTCATCTGTGGTGTTGTATTCTCTATCTACCAACCAGATTCTCATGTCCTCCAGGCAAAGTGCTAAGAGCTTGTTCTCTCACCAAAAGGTCTGCCAGACCTTCAAAAGTAGTGACCTGACACCCACTCACCCACCTATGACAATAAGTGCTTAGTTCAGCAATATAATCACATACACAGTTTCATCTGCCTTGCATCTATGCTCATGAAACTTTTTTCTATAAGCTTCAGGTGTTAACTTAAAACACTCTAATAAACATTTATTCACATTGTTACAGTCTAAACAAGCAATATCAGACAATTTAGAAACATCGGTTACCGCTCTACAATGGAATAAGGGGATCAGGAACTGTACCCAGAGCCCTTGGTCAACATTATACTGTTTACATACTCCTTCAAACATATGAATAAAATGATCAAACTTATCACTGTCTGTAAATTGTGGAAGGAATTTACTGATCATTATTGCTTCTGGGGTCTGGTTACTCCCTTCCCCATTACCTCCATGACCCTGGCAAAGAGTCAGTATCTCCCTCTCATGTTGCCTCTGCCTCTAATTTTCTTCAGCCTCCAAACACAGCAGTCCTCTGCCATTTCTGCTTTGACCTCCAAACCCCACAGTCTTGCTGCTGATTCTAATTCCAAATATTTGGACTCCAGTTCAAGTCTCTTTAACTAGAGATGGATTTTTAAGTCCTCTGAGGAGAAGTTGAACCGTCCTGTTTCTGAAAGCTGTAAATCCCCAATGCCAGTCTGGTTGTCTTCCTGGTTGCATGTCTGTGATGCAGCTGTGATTAAGGCTACAATTATTCCCCCTTTAGTCAGGTTGGCATGCACCAGTCCTTTGGCTTGGCACATCTCAGACAACTGGCAACTTGTCAGTTTGCCATAATCCTCTGCTGGCATACTGGCCTGCTCTCCCTGACTAACTAAGCTAACAAAAAATAAATAAAACTATTGTGATATGAAACTCTGAATGTTCATTATGTGGCTGCTTGAGAGTACAAACACCTTCTTTAGTGACAGGCTACAGCAGTTCAATATCCACACCACTGAATCCCAATATGTGATATGGTGATGCCACCACTGCCAACTGATATGTGACGACCCACCACCTCTGGGACAGTAGTCAAGGAGCCTCAGTCTTCACCACTGGCACCATTTGGGGATGTTCACTGTGAGGATAACTGGTGCACACACAGTATCTCCATATGCAGCTCTCTGCATCAAGCACAATCAAGCACAATTTCTCTTAAGAGCACATGGGGAACACAGTCAGTCCAGTGCTGATTTCTCCCTCTTTCTCCAGATACCCAGTATGACTCCCCACTGGCACACCTATAGAGTTGACAGCTCAGCTGAGTATCCAAGCCAAGACCTCCAGCACCCTCTCTGTCCAACCAGTGCTTCATGCCCCTGTGCAAGTAGCTGACACACACACTCTTTGAGATCTGATGTATACACACACATCAGAAAAGCAGGCATGGTTTACTAGCTATGCCCCCTTTTGCCCAGGCTATAAAATAGTTACTACTGCCACCAGGCATTCCTGCCAGCTACCTTAAGGCTCTTCCAAGGGTACTTAATATATTGAGTGAAATTGATATTAATAAAAATGGTAGTTTGACCAAGAGCAAAGATATTAGGAGTGGTCCAGACAGTGTCACCAAATACATATGCAAATACTTTCAAAATGTAAATATGTCTACAAAGATCATCCACAATGAAAGGTTTAAATATATTTAATAATAAATAATAAAAGAACAAGAAAATACTAAGCATATATATTCACAGTGACCAGAGTTCAAAACCACAGAAAATACTTAAAATAACATTGAAGGACAGGCTCAGACAAATAAAGAAATACAATATCTAAGCTAAGTTTCACTATATTCCTGACTGAATCTAAGAGAATTACAATTCCCTACTTAATAGAGCAAGGCAGATTATGTGGTGAATGGTCCTTCTTGTTGTCAGGCCCAAGACAGAATACAGAATGCTCTGTCTCACTAAGAGACTTCTCAAAATAATATCTAAAATATTACTTCTGGGACAGCTTGCAGAATGACATCACTTCTGGTCATCTGACTTCTAGTTCTAATGCAAAATGCCATTGCTGGAAGCTGGCAGGATTTAGACCCTACCTGTAAAAATACACACACAAGGGCTTTTGCTAAGATCTGTGGCAGGTGCTGGAGGTCATAAAACAATTTCATACTTCCACACTTCCAGAGTAGTAATTAGTTCACCCCAAATTCAATACAGAAAGCTTCCTAGTACAGACTTTGTGTCTCTAGTTGCACTGAAACCTGTGAGATAGCATCTTTATGGCCAACCCATAAAGTGATTTAATTTCAGATATATTTTAAAGTTTGGTGGACTGATGTTAACCTCCTGTCTCCCAGATTCTTCTGTTAAAACATATACATTTATACAGTTACAATAGTGCATATACATTTCTGTTCTCTCCAGCAGGGCACACTGTGGTTACATTTCAAAAACAAACACTTTACAAATATCTTTTCAGCACAAACATCTGTACAAATCAGTTTGATATCCATGTGGCATACAGTTCTAATACATTTGTAGCACAAGAGTCTTCTATAAATCAGTTTGATATTCACAAATGACATATAATTATTTATAAAATTCCAGCTAGCTGTGCTGGCAGTAGCTTCTATTGTCACAGGTGCTAACAGCCACAATGCAAATTCTCAGTTTTAGGCTTCCTCACAAGTTGTATCATTTATCATTGAGAAGTAAGCACTGAAGGATCCCTGTTTGTGTGAGGCCACACTATCCTGTACTAGACAGTTTCTTCTTAACCCACTGTTGTGGACATGGAGTTATAAATACAGAGAGAGAGAGAGAGAGAGAGAGAGAGAGAGTCTGTGTCTTTTTGGCTTTTCCTGGTTAGGGGTCACCAAAGCGGAACTCCGGTCCACTAGTGATTGGTAGTTGATTTTTATGTACCGAGTTACCAGCTCTGATGCACAACCTTCAACGAAGGTACGCCCATTCATGCATGTCTCCATGTCTAACTGAGAATCGAACCGGACAGCGTATTACTGTGAGGCGACAACACTACCGCAGCACCACCACCTAACATATAAAGCTATGTCAAACCCAGAGCTGTTGGACATGCTACACCTAAAGAAGTCCCAATCCCTCTGAGCTACATGCTCTAGGGATCTAAACCTTGTCATCACAATGAACAGGATATGCTGGAGGGATAGAGTAAATTCACCAAACATATTTACTTTGAATACTATTTACACAGATGCAAATTACTGAAAACTACTTCTGCCAATCATTGAGGTTGGACTTTTCCCCACTGTTGTACAACTATGGAATTTGTATATGTAATTTGGATGGATCAAGGAACCTTTTCTCACATGGAGGTTGTAGGGGGCTTGCCCCTTTTTTACTGAAAAATTCCCCTTTTGGAATGTACCTCACAAGACATCTACAGCAGCTGGAAAGGCCACAGAAGTACCTCACAAAGAGGATTACTGGCCTCAAACAAATGCCCTACACTGACAGCCTCAAAAACCTCCAGCTTTACTCCATAGCATATCGCCTACTCTGAGGTGATCACTGCCTAACATATAAAGCTATGTCAAACCCAGAGCTGTTGGACATGCTACACCTAAAGAAGTCCCAATCCCTCTGAGCTACATGCTATAGGGATCTAAACCTTGTCACCACAATGAACAGGACATGCTAGAGGGATAGATTCCTGTCCCAGAGACTTCCTATACTCTGGAATAGGCTACCCATCTATGTCAAGCAAAGTTCTTCATTAGCATTCTTCAAGAAAAATCTTGATGAGTGGATGGGAAGTAGGAAATACAGCCCGGGGATCACTTCTGTGTCTCTGCTCAACTGTGGCACAGGAAAATAACTTTCGTGGGTGGCGTAAGCCATGGAACCTTGTTGGCTAGGCTTATGTAGGCCCAGAGGCCGATAGTCTAGTACCTACCTATGAACCTATGAGCCTTTGAAAATAAGTTTCAGCAATTTGTATTTGCATGAATGACATTCAGAGGAAATGGGTTTGGCAGCTCTATATAATTCCAGAACACATAAGTAAGTGGGATATGAAGAACAACGTCTCTAGTGTGAGAGGTGTAGGAAGGTCTGCTCCCTGCAGAAATACTTCTTTTAGTTGTTTAGTTTGTTTTTAGGTGAGTTGTTGTTGTTGACCATTTGTGATCAAAGTCATGGCTTGGAACATGCTGCTTTTCCTGACTATTAATTTAATCTCCTGCTCCTCTTATACCTAAACACATCCTATCGCTTCTTTCCATGATTTTATTTCCAGTAATCTTAACGTTGCTTTTGCTCATTAGTTCCCAAGTCCCCATATCCACTTACCACCTGGAACAAACACATATAAGTAACATCAAACATAAAAAAATGACAAATGCTTTATATAAACATTACTTATTGCATCCCACTGCACAGTTCCATTTCATGGTGATTGATGTTATTCATGGTAATCGACTAAATAAAACTGAATGGCATAATATCTTAAATAATAAAGAAAAAAAGTGGATCATCAAGTTAGGGGGTTTATTCCCACCAGGACTTAATGAATATTTATGAGTATTCTACCAATGGGAAATTGCCTTATATTATTTAAACAGCATATTATTTGTGTGTTTTTTACACTGAGGAAGGTTGTGTTTATCCAGCCGAAACCGGTCTGTTTGCTGTATGTATTTGTGAATACAAAGTGATTTTGAAGTCTATTGTGCTGGCTCTTTGTTTTTTGTACTTTTCTGGTTGGAGCCTGGCAGTTGCCTACGTGCAGGGGACCTTTTTTCCTGATGCTTCACTTCTGACTTCCTGCTGAGGCTTGACTTCGATGCTGCTACATGGATTCACTGTAGCAGCTCTCATTTGTTGTGTTTTTTCCCAATATTGATCCACTTCTTCATTTTATTTTACACACCACCCAATTTGTGTTTTGTGGTGTTATTTTTCGTAATTTTGGAAGGTTACTGTGGTCTTGGCGTTTCGCCGCTTTGTGACTGCTGTGTTAGTGAGTATTTCGTTCAGTTTGGCTTGCGGCTTGCTGAGGTACGGGCGCATTTGTACAACTCAAGTTCTTTTGACTAAATCAACAGTTAGTGTATTTGGGACAAGGATTATATGCAGGTACAAGTGCAAGCACCTACTGTGGAATTTATATATGATTGAACTTTCGTTGGGCTGCGACATTTTATTTTTCTAAGTTCTGCTCGATGGAGATGACGTTCGCTTAATGCTGGGACTGTCTGTTTTTCATACATTTTTTGAGGAGCGGGACAGTACTTATTTATTATTATCCTTTGTGGGGCATATGTTTCGTGTCTCCTGTTACTGTATATGCTGTATTTAGCATTCAGCGCATCTGGACCAGGACTATACGCCAGTACAAGTGGAAGCATTTGGAGTGTTACTGTGGAATTTATAAATAACTGATCTCTCGTCAGGCCGTGACATTTCATTTTTTCCTTTTTCTGGTTCGGCGGTGATGACGCTCGTATGCTGCTTCAACTATTGATGGTTTAGACATTTTATACACTTTATTAGGATTGGGACAATATCACATCATAGTTGTCCTCGAAGGGGGATATGCTTTTTGCTTTTTGTTAACATTTTTACAAGTATTTAGCATCTTTTGAATTGTGTTGACTGCGGAGGGTAATCATTGCAGTTCACATGTTTTGTCGATTTGACAATAGATAGGTTGTTCAAAATATTATGGGCAAGATATTTTTTTGCCATTTAATATTATAAATAAGTTCATATACATGTGTTTGAACTTCCTGTCTAATGACCGGGAGATTTACTATATATTTTGAAGTTATACAATTCTTTTGTGGTTTCTTTATAACATGTCCGGATGTCTGAACTGCTACTTGATTTACAGCACTAAGAATTTATGCAATTTTGGAATTTTTTCTGTCAAGGGATATAATATGTGCTCTCTTTTTTTGAATAATTTTTTGATGTGACTTGGTTTTTGACTCAAACTGGTAGCCATCTTGTGGCCTTCAGCAGTTGTATTTTGAATAATTGTATTAATACCCATTGGTATTTACTCTGTAATCACAAAGTTACATATTCACATATTCACATTTGGATCCTTAATTCTTCTAATTATATATGCTCAGCATATGGATTTTTTAGATTCTATGTCTAAGTTAATGCATACTTTAGAGTGTATATATGATGTATGTGGTCCCGCCATTTATTAAGGTCAATTTATAAATGGACATTTATTTGACAGATGTCTTTGATATTTGGGTTGCAGCTCATTGATATCTATAAATATATAAATACAGTTGGGTTATTTTTCACTAATAGGTGGATTACTATTTCTGTAACAATTCCCAATGATTATAGGTATATTTATGATTGGTGTTCTTTCTGAGGGTCACCATTTAGTTTCACATATAACTTTTAATATATTGAAACTTATATGATAGCATCTAGGACCAGTATAATAGAGTCTCATTCCATTTCTTATTTTTTTCAATTTGGTAGCAGCCATATTATGAAAGCATAAGGGTTTGCACTTGGTTATGACTATATATATGTGTATTGGTTCGGGTGATTATATGATAAGTACTGTGTAACCAATTATACATATGTCATTTCTTTACAATTGATTTGGAGTGGATTAATGTCTATCCTGGTCCCTATGAGTTCTATATGGCTATCCTTTTTTTGGATAGGGTTATTAGATTTCTACTCAGCATACATTAAATCATGAGGCCTTTTTTTGATCCGTTACTGCCTTTATGCTAGTAAGGTCCCCTAATTTTATATATCAGCTTGATCTGTATTATTTTCACTTGGACTTTTGATCTTTTCCCAGTTGTTGTGGACGCAGCTATTATATCTTTTTGGTTTTTTGCTGTTATTGTCCATTGTGTTTTTTAGTTGTCGTGGTCTATTTCTATAGTAACCATTATTGACAACTATTGATATTTGGATTATTCTGATTGGATTATACTAGTGTAGTTTGATATTAACATTGACAGTATTGTGGCAATCAGTATGGATTTATCGAACCTCATTTCGGGTTTGGTTGCAGATAAAGATGACCTAGGGGTCTTTGGTCTAACTAACAATAATAATGGGAATATTCAACCTACTGAATTGGGGGGTTTAGAGTCATCATGTCAGGTTTTGATTGATGACCTTAATAAACAGTTGAGACAATTACGTGCCAATGTATGGCACAGTAAACTCTTTAGGGCATATCGAACTGCCAATATTACCCCTAGGGGACTACGTATTCGTACTGTTCCACATGTCAGTAATATGGATGAGGAGTTGACCAAAAACTGGTCGAAAATACAACAGGAAGCCACTATGGCTTTTGTAATTGAACTACTTAATTTTCACAACAGGGCTATTGATAGGGGCCTTGCAGGCATTACCGCTCTAGCGGATAAACTTAAGGTTTATGAAAAAGAACCTTCTTTTGAAGTCAAACTGAATAAGGTAGCAGTTGACCTTAAAAAATATGATGCTGAGTTGAAATCTAGGAAAATGAAGAAATTCAGTAGGGACCAGGAAGACTACCTGCGTGGAAATCCATTTTTGTATCAGACCAAGCATGTGAGGTTTGACAATCCTCCAGCTTCTACCTCCAAGCGCAAAAGACCTAGGTCCATCTTACGAAAAAATTATAATGGGACTGCTTCATCTTATGATGATACGTCATATGGCACAGACAACTTATCCCTGGCAGCATCGGGGTCACCCTCTCCCAAAAGAACACCGGGGGAGGTCCCTTTAGGAATAAACGGAGACGGGGGGGACGTAAACATCGGTAGGGTTCAAAATATTCAAGGGCTATTAGCAATGGCTTTGGAAAAGTGAATGATGTGGATCCTAATAATGTGTTGAACTTATCTGATGTCATTTTATCCCCTACACATATCTCCATCTTGAATAAAGGTCTCAGTTTCATACCTGGGTTTTTGATTTCTGAGGATGCACTTGCTCAAGATGTAGTCAATTTTTGTAGACTGCTTAACCTAAGATTATATTTTGGTGATTCTGGTTACGATATAGACCATGGTAAATTTATTTACCATAAATCCAGTTTTGTACCGCCTATGCATGACACAGTTCACCGATTTTTAAATAGTGTGCTTAAGGATATACACTACTTCAGTTCTGATGCTGTTGTCAAATATAACAATGTATCCCCTATGGAGAGACAGGCTATATGTGATTTACAGAATAACAGAGATATTGTCATTACTACAGCTGATAAGGGTGGGGCTGTGGTTGTGCAAAACTGGACGGATTATGATCAGGAGGCTAGGAGACAGCTTTTTGATACTAGATACTATTCTTTGATGTCTGTCGATCCCACTTCAAGATTTGTTAAATGTATAAAGTGCTTTCTTGCTGATGCCAAAGAACGTGGTATCATTAACAATGAAGTCTTTCAACATTTGTCTATTATGGATTCTCATGCACAATACATTTACTTTTTACCAAAAATCCACAAGAGCGTTGTTAATCCTCCCGGCAGACCCATAGTATCTGGCAAAGGGTATGTTACTGAACCTCTGTCCATGTTTTTGACTAAACATTTGAAACCATTATTACCTTTCATTAGATCTAGGTTAAAGGATACTACTAACTTTCTACAAATAATATCCGATACACAACTAGAAGATGATTGGCTCTTATGTACATTAGATGTGAGTGCACTTTATACGAATATACCCCACCAGGCTGGACTGAAAGCTTTAGCACATTGGCTAGATGTTGCTAAATTGTATTCTCCATTGTTTAATTCTTTTCTGATTGATATGGCCAGATATGTCCTGACATGTAATGTATTTAATTATAAAAATCTGTGTTTCTGGCAAATTAAAGGTACAGCTATGGGGGCATCTTTTGCCCCCATATATGCTGACCTTTTCATGGCTTATGTTGAGTCCAAAATTATTTATGATGTTTCCAGAAACGCCTTTGTACAAGACATGGACATATGGAGGCGATACCTAGATGATGTGTGGTTGGTTTGGAGGGGCAATGAATCTGGACTGGCTGATTTTGTCTCTTATCTTAATACTAATGAATGGGGACTGACATTCACTGAACATCATGATAAAAATGATATCACCTTTCTGGATGTTCTTATACATAAGCTACCAGATGGAACTTTGGATAGCGAAATGTTTAGAAAGTTCCCACAATATAATTCAGTCCTACACGCTTCTAGTTACCATCCACCACACATCACTAGGAATATTCCCAAATCACAGTTTATAAGGGCCAAACGTATCTGTTCCAAGACACACACTTTTTGTTTGAATGAGAGAGACCTAACGGACAGATTTATACAAAGAGGCTACCAGGTTGGCAACATTGTAATGGCTAGGAATCAAGTACATAGCATGGACAGGTCAGAATTACTTCAATATAGAGATAAAACTACTGTTGCATCTTCTACATTAAGATTTGTTACTACCTATGCTCGTAATACCAATTGTCTTTTGGACAGTGTTCATAGGAATTGGAACATTCTTCAGTCTGACAATAATATTGCTAATTTTATTCCTAATAGATGTATTTTTTCATATAGGAATGGAAAAAATCTGAAATCCTATTTCAACCATTATAAGCACTGTGACACTAAATTCCCCATACACAAACAGACTACACTGTCAGGTAAAGCTTTATATGGATGTTTTCCATGTGGCCACTGCTCGAATTGTAGATTCGTGACTACAGCTAAGGATTTTTCTAGTAGAAATTGCTCCAGGGTTTATGATATAGGCTTTTTTGCCAATTGTAGCAATGATTGGGTTGTTTACCTTGCTACCTGCCAATGTGGAGCTTTCTACATAGGACAGACATCCCGACCATTAAGATCACGGATTTCGTAACATATAAGTAACATCAAACATAAAAAAATGACAAATGCTTTATATAAACATTACTTATTGCATCCCACTGCACAGTTCAATTTCATGGTGATTGATGTTATTCATGGTAATCGACTAAATAAAACTGAATGGCATAATATCTTAAATAATAAAGAAAAAAAGTGGATCATCAAGTTAGGGGGTTTATTCCCACCAGGACTTAATGAATATTTATGAGTATTCTACCAATGGGAAATTGCCTTATATTATTTAAACAGCATATTATTTGTGTGTTTTTTACACTGAGGAAGGTTGTGTTTATCCAGCCGAAACCGGTCTGTTTGCTGTATGTATTTGTGAATACAAAGTGATTTTGAAGTCTATTGTGCTGGCTCTTTGTTTTTTGTACATTTGTGATCAAAGTCATGGCTTGGAACATGCTGCTTTTCCTGACTATTAATTTAATCTCCTGCTCCTCTTATACCTAAACACATCCTATCGCTTCTTTCCATGATTTTATTTCCAGTAATCTTAACGTTGCTTTTGCTCATTAGTTCCCAAGTCCCCATATCCACTTACCACCTGGAACAAACACTTATTTCTCACTCTCTCCGGGTCCTCTTTTCCTCATGATTTTGTTCATTTTTTCCCATGTCTCCCAATTCCACTTATCACCTGGAACAAACACTTATTTCTCACTCTCTCCAGGACCTCTTTTCCTCATGTTTTGTTCATTATTTCCCATGTCCCATATCCACTTATCACCTGGAACAAACACTTATTTCTCACTCTCTCCAGGACCTCTTTTCCTCATGTTTTGTTCATTATTTCCCATGTCTCCCATATCCACTTATCACCTGGAACAAACACTTATTTCTCACTCTCTCCAGGACCTCTTTTCCTCATGTTTTGTTCATTATTTCCCAAGTCTCCCATATCAACTTATCACCTGGAGCAAATACTTATTTCTCACTCTCTCCAGGACCTCTTTTCCTCATGTTTTGTTCATTATTTCCCAAGTCTCCCATATCCACTTATCACCTGGAACAAAAACCCCCTTAATTTT
>NC_056749.1:11117625-11181148 GCF_019279795.1 Protopterus annectens | reverse complement strand
TTTATTTTTTTTGACATTTGTTGATCAGGTTAGTCTGACCGGGCAGATGCCTTTTTTCAGAGGAGACCCAAGAAGAAAAGTTCCAAAAGGTACATACATGATATAAAATGATGGAGGAATTTGGTATTAGCATTGTCACACACAATTACATACACAGAATATAATTGCTTTGATGCTTGCATATTTACAAATGAATCTATTTATTTACCGCATACTGTAATATGATGTCAATTTTTACCTGGGCATATCTATTTTCTCTTCTTATATTTGCAGAGTTTTTATCTATTGGCCTCCATTGAAAATGGATACAATTATCCGGTGGCACTTTCCCAGTAAACAAAGCAATAATAGTGTTTTGATTATGTTGCATTCTTACTGATGTCTCTTAATTCTGCTCCTGTTTAGTCAATGCATTCCCACTCCGAAACTCCTTTCTGATTCTACGGGTTATATCTTAACATTACTTATTGTTTAAAAGTAAGAAAACAGTTTTCTGTTGACAATTATGTGAAAGTCTGTCATATACAAGACACGGTGCTAACACCTCAGCCAGTTGACTTGTGTCTGCGTACAGCGTTCCTGTGTAGGTGTCATTTATCCTTCACATTCTTTATCTTGTGGAGCTTTGGTCTGAGAGCTTTCACAGAAACTGGGCAATATCCAACTGAGCAATTTGGTTTGGTCAGCAAAAATGCAAACAAATAAATATGACAATTAGACAAAATAAGTGCACACAGTAGGCATTCTAAGTAGAGCAAAGTACAATTTTCATTTATTTGTCAGATAACTGACAAAGTGAGCTGGTACTTCCCTGACTTTGTTAAGCCAAATACTGAGCAAATGTAAAAAAAAATATATGTGTATGTATATATATATATATATATATATATATATATATATATATATATTTATCTATAGATATATATATATATATATATATATATATATATATATATATATATATATATATATATATTGGTATGTTTAAAATAATCTAAACATCCAAATGTCAACAAAAAATAGAAAAAATGATTATTACTCAAGCCCTGAGACATAACCTTAGAGCATGCAACTAAAAGCAGTATTTGTTTTGCATGGGGGAACCCTCTGAACCCCACCCTACCCTGCTAGTAATATATTCTAACTCCAAGATCCCACAATACCATGGGAAGACCATACCAGCCTGCAGAATTGAATTATAACTATATAACTACATTGTTTTTTTGATTTCCACCTAAAAAAGTTTCTTGCTGATTGTGCCAATTTTTATGAACCCATTAGGTATTTCTTTCTCTAAATAAAGATTTGCATTAGCTTCCTATTGAAATGCTGGCACTCAAAATGCCAAGTGCCAACAAGCCAGGGAAAAAAATGACCAAAACACCAGGGAAAGAGTGAATCTTAAAGATTACTGTTCTTCTATGAACTGTCCCCTGAACATATACATACTAACACCAAGATCGCCAATTCGCCATACTTCGGAGAAAAGGGAATGCCCTGAGAAATGGCCATCTCAGCCATAGTATATCTAAGTCCACTTTCAGCCATTCACTCTCTGTGTTTCAGAACTTGCTCTAGAGGGTCTTTACATTTCAGATGGTTACCATTTGCATTATCTTATTGTATCACAGTGCACTATATTCCCTTCTTGATGCAGTGTCTATGACCTGCCATACACAATACTGCTGTGTCTGCTGGGTGCTTGTTATTTATTTCAGCAGTTGTTGGATGTGTGTAGATGGAAGTGAGATGAATACATGTGTAGTGTTTGTTAAATGGGTTAAATAGCTGTTAAAAAGCTGGCAATACAAGTGCCGCTATCGCAGGCATTTATGTGTTATAAACTTGTTTTGTACTATCTTCTAAATTTTCTGCAAACTCTCTCTATTCTGCTGTTCTGCACCTTGTATATGTGTCGAGTTCTGTCTGAAAAGAGAGAGAGAGAGTTGGATTCAGTCCATGAACTTTAAATAAATAAATAAAGCTGTGTGTGTATGTGTCATACCTCTAAACCTCTTTGTACACAAAATCTGGACAAAGGCAAAAATAATGGTAGGACAAAGACACAAAAATAGGGGCAAATTTTAAATATTGCTGTTATAAACTTGGAAAGTTGATGGACTAACAGCAGGTCTTGTATTAGCATGCATTTTCTGTATGTTATGAAATCTGAAACTCAATGATTTGCCAGAAAATCACCACATTCTATGAGGAGCAGACCAAAAAATGTGAGTCAGAAATATGGACATTCTGCAAAAATCTGGACAGTTGACAGATATGAGTGTGTGTGTGTGTGTGTGTGTGTGTGTGTGTGTGTGTGTGTGTGTGTGTGTGTGTGTGTGTGTGTGTCTGTGTGTGTGTGTGTGCATCAGTGCATGTATCGCTAGATAGTTGTATTCAGTTTTTCATGGAAAGGGCGGTATATTACTTGATGTAAGGGATACACAGTTGCTGCTTCCAGTCACTTGGTCAGCTTGATGGTTGCCTGCATGGTCCCCACTAGCTGCAATTATGATACCAATTTTATAATATTCAAACATAAATAATTTTAGTGGATGTCACATATTTGTTTGTACTTATGCATTGTAATTGTGGAAAATAACATAGTCGTACATAGTCAGTGACAAGACTTATATAAGGAGGCATTCGTCAAAGAGTACCAACTTTATCATATATATACATATACAGATCTTTACCTTCTTAAGAGACTTTAAACCTAGCCTTCCACCCAAGAAAAAGAAGATGTAACTTCTTTGCAGACCATAGTTAAACTGTTGAAAGCCAAACACATTCTGGCTAGGCTTATAAATGCCCTAGGGCAGATAGCCTAGTATGAACCTATGAACCTATGTTGTCAGAGAGTTGAAGTCTTATGTTTATTGACTGTTTGGATAACTGATTAGCATACTAAAGGCACCTGGTTTGTGGTATTCCCAAGGTAACCATGCAGCTGCAGAAAAGCATTGCTTCCATACATTATTTTTATTTGGAAGCTTCTCCTATGATCCACATGTTAAATACTTATTTCCCGATTAAATATAACCTTTGGCTACAGATATGGATGACTTGTTTTCTTCATCTGTTTGCTATCTTGCAATAAGTTTAAATAATGGTTGTGAAAGAACTAATGCTAAGGTAAACCTGAATATTTCCCATTACTGAGACAATGGCTAAAGATTGTTCCATCATTGTCACTTGTTGAAAAGACAGCAATGGGAATTTTTTACAGACAGCTACTGGACTCTACTCTCGCAATCCAGCATATATCATCCACCTACTCAGTCACAATCACTCACTCACTAATTCAAAATCATTCCCTTCCTTGGTCACTCACTCACTCACTCACTCACTCACTCACTCACTCACTCACTCACTCACTCACTCACTTGATCACTCACTCTCTAACTCACTCACTCACTCAGACACACACTCATTGATTCACTCCCTCACTCACTCACTCACTCACTCACTCACTCACTCACTCACTCACATGTTTATTCACTCACTCCCTCACTCCCTCACTCACTCTCACTTACACTCACTCACCCAGACACACATGCTTATTTACTCACTCACCCAGACATGCACATGCTTATTCACCCACTCACTCAGTCACTCACTCACATGCTTATTTACTCACTCACTCACTCACTCACTCACCCACCCAGACACACACGTATTGATTCACTCTCACTCACTCACTCACTCACTCACTCACTCACTCACTCACTCACTCACTCATTCACCCACTCACTCACTCACTCACTCACTCACTCACTTATTGATTCACTCTCACTCACTCACTCACTCACTCACTCACTCACATGCTTATTCACTCACTCACTCACTCCCTCACTCACTCTCACTTACACTCACTCACCCACCCAGACACACACATGCTTATTCACTCACTCAGCCAGACATACACATGCTTATTCACCCACTCACTCAGTCACTCACTCATGTGCTTATTTACTCACTCCCTCACTCACTCTCACACTCACTCACCCAGACACATACATGCTTATTCACTCACTCACCCAGACATACACATGCTTATTCACCCACTCAGTCACTCACTCACGTGCTTATTTACTCACTCACTCACTCATTCACCCACCCAGACACACACTTGTTGATTCACTGTCACTCACTCACTCACTCACTCACTCACTCACTCACTCACTCACTCACTCACTCACTCACCCACCCACCCAGACACACATTTATTGATTCACTCACTCTCATTCACTCACTCACTCACTCACTCACTCACTCACTCACTCATTCACTCACTCACACTTACTCACTCACTCACTCACTCACATGCTTATTCACTCACTCACTCTGTCCCTCACTCACTCTCACACTCACTCACCCAGACACACACATGCTTATTCACTCACTCACCCAGACATACACATGCTTATTCACCCACTCACTCAGTAACTCACTCACATGCTTATTTACTCACTTACTCACTCACTCACTCACTCACTCACTTTCTCACTCACCCACACTTACACTCACTCACCCAGACACACACATGCTTATTCCCTCACTCACTCACTCACCCAGACACACACTTGCTTATTAACTCACTCACTCACTCACTCACTCACTCACTCACCTAGACACATGCGTATTCACTCACTCACTCACTCACTCACTCACTCACTCACTCACTCACTCACCCAGACACACACATGCTTATTCCCTCACTCACTCACCCAGACACACACTTGCTTATTAACTCACCCACTCACTCACCCAGACACACATGCTCACTCACTCACTCACTCACTCACTCACTCACTCACTCACCCACTAGACACACACTTGTTGAGTCACTCACTCACTCACTCACTCACTCACTCACTCACTCACTCGCTTATTCACTCACTCACTCACTCACTCACTCGCTTATTCACTCACTGACTCTCACTTACACTCACTCACCCAGACATGCATATGCTTATTCCTTCACTCACTCACCCAGACAAACACTGCTTACTCACTCACTCACTCACTCACTCACTCACTCACTCACTCACTCACATACTTATTCACTCACTCACTCACCCGGACACATGCTTATTCACTCACTCACTCACTCACTCACTCACTCACTCACTCACTCACTCACTCACTCATTCACTCGCTCACTCGCTTATTCACTCACTCACTGACTCTCACTTAACACTCACTCATCCAGACGCACACAGGCTTATTCACTCACTCACTCACTCACTCACCCACCCAGACACACACTTGTTGATTCACTCTCACTCACTCACTCACTCACTCACTCACTCACTCACTCACTCACTCACTCGCCAGCATATTTCTCAAACATTAAAATGAAAACTGCACACCTGAAATAACAAGAAGTCACAGTTTATCTCAGAACTAAGCCCTCACCAACAATTCATTCAGTTACAGTACAGTCATTGACAAGATACCCTCAAAATGTATTATGTAACATGAAACCTACAGTTTAGTTAGTGACACAGCCCACAGTCTTAAGTTATTCAATAACACAACCCATGCTTGATAATGTTCAGTAATTTTGTCCTCATTCAGGATTTATTCAATAACAGGACATACAAAGTGACAATTCATTCAGAAAAAGAACCCACACTTGTGATTCATTCAGCAATATGACCAACACTCATTGTACATTCAGTAAAATGATCCATAAACATAATCAGTTCAGTAACATGACCCCACCCCATACACAGTGAATTCAGTGTCATGATCCGCATGTGTGATTCTTTAGTAACTGGACCTCCCAACATATATGATTCTTTCAATAACAGGACTCACACTTATGCTTTATTTAGTAAAATAACCCATACTCAGTTTTATTCAGTAAAATGCCCCTCACTTGTGATTCACTCAGTAACTAGACTCACACTCATGACTCATTTAGTAGCACAACCATATTCACAGGTCATTCAGTAATAGGAGCCACACTTACAAGTCATTCAGTAGCAGGACTCACACTCATGATTCATTTAGTAGCACAACCAAATTCACAGTTCATTTAGTAACACTAGTCACACTTACGATTCATTCCATTACAGGACTCACACTCATAATTCATTCACTAACACAACCCACATTCACAGTTCATTCATTAATATGAGCCACACTTACAAGTCATTCAGTAACAGGACTCACACTCGTGATTCATTTAGTAGCACAACCACATTCACAGTTCATTTAGTAACATGAGTCACACTCACAATTAATTCCATTACAGGACTCACACTCATGATTCATTCACTAACACAACCCACATTCATAGGTCATTCAGTAATAGGAGCCACACTTACAAATCATTCAGCAACAGGACTCACGCTCATGATTCATTGAGTAATACAACCACATTCACAGTTCATTTAGTAACACGAGTCACACTCATTATTCATTCCATAACAGGGCCTTATACTTATGATTCATTCAGGAACACAACCCACAGTCACAGTTCATCTATATGACAATCTAAATCTGCCTGCAACAGAATAAATAGTTATTTTTAATTTTAGGTTCTTTTTCTAACCTTGAATGCTCTCATTGTGGCAGACACCCTGACATGATCTTAGTTTCCTGGAAAACTACTTTTTGCCTGTGATATGCTGTTAAGGGCACAATGGATGAGATTACAGTGCCCTAGTCTCTGTTATCATATCATAATCCCATTCACTTTGAATGGAAGAATTGAGAAATACTGCTAAATTTGATAATCCTTGGGAAAGGTGCCAGTGTTTGGTTTGCAGTAGCTCTCACATATTTGTTGCCTACATATGGGGTATACAACCTGTATGAAATTGTTAAATAAATGTAGTTATAACCATGTAGCCTTTAAAAAGGGGAAAATCCTGTTTTTCTAAGTCCTTCCTTACCTGAGTCAGAGTATATTTCCTAGAGTATAAAGCTCAGCAAAATAGTGGGGTTGCTCTCAGCCATTATCAGGCTTCTTCACCTTCAGACTACAAAAAGATTAAGAAATGTATGGCCCCAGGGGAGAGAAAGAAAGCAATTGTAAATTATAGTACACCATAAAAAATTTATTTTTTTAGTGTAAATAGCTTTAGAACCCCAGTGGGTATGAAATAACAAGAGTTACATGTGGCTTACTATGTGTGTTTTCTTAGCAAGAACTGTTTAATATGATAGGTGAAATGATGTAAGAACAACAGAGAAGTCTAAATTCCTGAAGAAAGTATCATAACATTTCACCCGGACTCAAAATGGTGGACACTAAATAGAAGAGAGTAGGCAGAGGGAAAGCACTGCTAAGTCATGCTTTTTAATATGTGAAAGCATGGAGCTAATTCTGTTTGTACAACAATATATTCTGGGGAAGGAAATTATTGTGGTTAAGGTGTGCATGTCCTTGAGCAGACTAAAGATTCTTTGGGTAACATAATCGATATTCATCTTTAATTCAGTAATATGGCCCACACTCATGATTTGTTCAGTAGTATGACATCCTTTAACATGAGCAGACTAAAGATTCTTTGGGTAACATAATCGATATTCATCTTTAATTCAGTAATATGGCCCACAATCATGATTTGTTCAATAGTCTAACTTATCCTTTAACATGAGCAGACTAAAGATTCTTTGGGTAACATAATCAATATTCATCTTTAATTCAGTAATATGGCCCACACTCATGATTTGTCAGTAGTATGACTTATCCTTTAGCATGAGCAGACTAAAGATTCTTTGGGTAACATAATCGACATTCATCTTTAATTCAGTAATATGGCCCACACTGATGATTTGTTCAGTAGTATGACTTATCCTTTAACATGAGCAGACTAAAGATTCTTTGGGTAACATAATCGATATTCAGTAATATGGCCCACACTCATGATTTGTTCAGTAGTATGACTTATCCTTTAACATGAGCAGACTAAAGATTCTTTGGGTAACCTAATCGATATTCAGTAATATGGCCCACACTCATGATTTGTTCAATAGTATGACTTATCCTTTAACATGAGCAGAACAAAGATTCTTTGGGTAACATAATCGATATTCTCAGTAATATGGCCCACACTCATGATTTGTTCAGTAGTATGACTTATCTTTAACATGAGCAGACTAAAGATTCTTTAGGTAACATAATCAATATTCAGTAATATGGCCCACAATCATGATTTGTTCAGTAGTATGACTTATCCTTTAACATGAGCAGACTAAAGATTCTTTGGGTAACATAATCGATATTCAGTAATATAGCCCACACTCATGATTTGTTCAGTAGTATGACTTATCCTTTAACATGAGCAGACTAAAGATTATTTGGGTAACATAATCGATATTCAGTAATATGGCCCACACTCATGATTTGTTCAGTAGTATGACTTATCCTTTACCATGAGCAGACTAAAGATTCTTTGGGTAACATAATCGATATTCAGTAATATGGCCCACACTCATGATTTGTTCAGTAGTATGACTTATCCTTTAACATCAGCAGACTAAAGATTCTTTGGGTAACATAATCGATATTCATCTTTAATTCAGTAATATGGCCCACACTCATGATTTGTTCAGTAGTATGACTTATCCATTAACATGAGCAGACTAAAGATTCTTTGGGTAACATAATCGATATTCATCTTTAATTCAGTAATATGGCCCACACTCATGATTTGTTCAGTAGTATGACTTATCCTTTAACATGAGCAGACTAAAGATTCTTTGGGTAACATAATCGATATTCATCTTTAATTCAGTAATATGGCCCACACTCATGATTTGTTCAGTAGTATGACTTATCCTTTAACATGAGCAGACTAAAGATTCTTTGGGTAACATAATCGATATTCATCCTTAATTCAGTAATATGGCCCACACTCATGATTTGTTCAGTAGTATGACTTATCCTTTAACATGAGCAGACTAAAGATTCTTTGGAAAACATAATCGATATTCATCTTTAATTCAGTAATATGGCCCACACTCGTGATTTGTTCAGTAGTATGACTTATCCTTTAACATGAGCAGACTAAAGATTCTTTGGGTAACATAATCAATATTCAGTAATATGGCCCACACTCATGATTTGTTCAGTAGTATGAATTATCCTTTAACATGAGCAGACTAAAGATTCTTTGGGTAACATAATCGATATTCAGTAATATGGCCCACACTCATGATTTGTTCAGTCATATGACTTATCCTTTAACATAAGCAGACTAAAGATTCTTTGGGTAACATAATCGATATTCATCCTTAATTCAGTAATATGGCCCACACTCATGATTTGTTCAGTAGTATGACTTATCCTTTAACATGAGCAGGATAAAGATTCTTTGGAAAACATAATCGATATTCATCTTTAATTCAGTAATATGGGCCACACTCATGATTTCTTCAGTAGTATGACTTATCCTATAACATGAGCAGACTAAAGATTCTTCGGGTAACATAATCGATATTCATCTTTAATTCAGTAACATGGCCCACACTCATGATTTGTTCAGCAGTATGACTTATCCTTTAACATGAGCAGACTAAAGATTCTTTGGGTAACATAATCGATATTCAGTAATATGGGCTACACTCATGATTTGTTCAGTAGTATGACTTATCCTTTAACATGAGCAGACTAAAGATTCTTTTGGTAACATAATCAATATTCATCTTTAATTCAGTAATATGGCCCACACTCATGATTTGTTCAGTAGTATGGCTTATCCTTTAACATGAGCACACTAAAGATTCTTTGGGTAACATAATCGATATTCATCTTTAATTCAGTAATATAGCCCACACTCATGATTTGTTCAGTAGTATGACTTATCCTTTAACATGAGCAGACTAAAGATTCTTTGGGTAACATAATCAATATTCATCTTTAATTCAGTAATATGGCCCACACTCATGATTTGTTCAGTAGTATGACATCCTTTAACATGAGCAGAATAAAGATTCTGTGGGTAACATAATCGATATTCTCAGTAATATGTCCCACACTCATGATTTGTTCAGTAGTATGACTTATCCTTTAACATGAGCAGACAAAAGATTATTTGGGTAACATAATCGATATTCAGTAATATGGCCCACACTCATGATTTGTTCAGTAGTGTGACTTATCCTTTAACATGAGCAGACTAAAGATTCTTTGGGTAACATAATCGATATTCATCTTTAATTCAGTAATATGGCCCACACTCATGATTTGTTCAGTAGTATGACTTATCCTTTAACATGAGCAGACTAAAGATTCTTTGGGTAACATAATCGATATTCAGTAATATGGGCCACACTCGTGATTTGTTCAGTAGTATGACTTATCCTTTAACATGAGCAGACTAAAGATTCTTTTGGTAACATAATCGATATTCAGCTTTAATTCAGTAATATGGCCCACACTCATGACTTGTTCAGTAGTATGACTTCTCCTTTAACATGAGCAGACTAAAGATTCTTTGGGTAACATAATCGATATTCAGTAATATGGCCCACACTCATGATTTGTTCAGTAGTATGACTTATCCTTTAACATGAGCAGAATAAAGATTCTTTGGGTAACATAATTGATATTCTCAGTAATATGGCCCACACTCATGATTTGTTCAGTAGTATGACTTCTCCTTTAACATGAGCAGACTAAATATTCTTTGGGTAATATAATCGATATTCATCTTTAATTCAGTAATATGGCCGACGCTCATGATTTGTTCAGTAGTATGACTTATCCTTTAACATGAGCAGACTAAAGATTCTTTGGGTAATATAATCGGTATTCATCTTTAATTCAGTAATATGGCCGACATTCATGATTTGGTCAATAGTATGACTTATCCTTTAACTAACATGAGCAGACTAAAGATTCTTTGGGTAACATAATCGATATTCATCTTTAATTCAGTATTATGGCCCACACTCATGATTTGTTCAGTAGTATGACTTATCCTTTAACATGAGCACACTAAAGATTCTTTGGGTAACATAATCGATATTCATCTTTAATTCAGTAATATGGCCCACACTCATGATTTGTTCAGTGGTATGACTTATCCTTTAACATGAGCAGACTAAAGATTCTTTGGGTAACTTGTTCAGTGGTATGACTTATCCTTTAACATGAGCAGACTAAAGATTCTTTGGGTAACATAATCGATATTCAGTAATATGGGCCACACTCATGATTTGTTCAGTAGTATGACTTATCCTTTAACATGAGCAGACTAAAGATTCTTTGGGTAACATAATCGATATTCATCTTTAATTCAGTAAAATGGCCCACACTCATGATTTGTTCAGTAGTATGACTTACCCTTTAACATGAGCAGACTAAAGATTCTTTGGGTAACCTAATTGATATTCAGTAATATGGCCCACACTCATGATTTGTTCAGAAGTATGACTTATCCTTTAACATGAGCAGACTAAAGATTCTTTGGGTAACCTAATTGATAATAAGTAATATGGCCCACACTCATGATTTGTTCAGTAGTATGACTTATCCTTTAACATGAGCAGACTAAAGATTCTTTGGGTAACATAATCGATATTCAGTAATATGGCCCACACTCATGATTTGTTCAGTAGTATGACTTATCCTTTAACATGAGCAGACTAAAGATTCTTTGGGTAACATAATCGATATTCAGTAATATGGCCCACACTCATGATTTGTTCAGTCGTATGACTTATCCTTTAACATAAGCAGACTAAAGATTCTTTGGGTAACATAATCGATATTCATCTTTAATTCAGTAATATGGCCCACACTCATGATTTGTTCAGTAGTATGGCTTATCCTTTAACATCAGCAGACTAAAGATTCATTGGGTAACATAATCGATATTCATCTTTAATTCAGTAATATCGCCCACACTCATGATTTGTTCAGTAGTATGACTTATTATTTAACATGAGTAGACTAAAGATTCTTTGGGTAACATAATCGATATTCATCTTTAATTCAGTAATATGGCCCACACTCATGATTTGTTCAGTAGTATGACTTATCCTTTAACATGAGCAGACTAAAGATTCTTTGGGTAACATAATCGATATTCATCTTTAATTCAGTAATATGGCCCACACTCATGATTTGTTCAGTAGTATGACTTATCCTTTAATATCAGCAGACTAAAGATTCTTTGGATAACATAATCGATATTCAGTAATATGGCCAACACTCATGATTTGTTCAGTAGTATGACTTATCCTTTAACATGAGTAGACTAAAGATTCTTTGGGTAATATAACCAATATTCATCTTTAATTCAGTAATATGGCCCACACTCATGATTTGTTCAGTAGTATGACTTATCCTTTAACATGAGCAGACTAAAGATTCTTTGGGTAACATAATCAATATTCATCTTTAATTCAGTAATATGGCCCACATCCATGATTTGTTCAGTAGTATGACTTATCCTTTAACTTGAGCAGACTAAAGATTCTTTGGGTAAAATAATCGATATTTATCTTTAATTCAGTAATATGGCCCTCACTCATGATTTGTTCAGTAGTATGACTTATCCTTTAACATGAGCAGACTAAAGATTCTTTTGGTAACATAATCAATATTCAGTAATATGGGCCACACTCATGATTTGTTCAGTAGTATGACTTATCCTTTAACATGAGCAGACTAAAGATTCTTTTGGTAACATAATCGATATTTATCTTTAATTCACTAATATGGCAACACTCATGATTTGTTCAGTAGTATGGCTTATCCTTTAACATGAGCAGACTAAAGATTCTTTGGGTAACATAATCGATATTCATCTTTAATTCAGTAATATGGCCCACACTCATGATTTGTTCAGTAATATGACTTATCCTTTAACATGAGCAGACTAAAGATTCTTTGGGTAACATAATTGATATTCAGTAATATGGGCCACACTCATGATTTGTTCAGTAGTATGACTTATCCTTTAACATGAGCAGACTAAAGATTCTTTTGGTAACATAATCGATATTCATCTTTAATTCAGTAATATGGCCCACACTCATGATTTGTTCAGTAGTATGACTTCTCCTTTAACATGAGCAGACTAAAGATTCTTTGGGTAACATAATTGATATTCATCTTTAATACAGTAATATGGCCCACACTCATGATTTCTTCAGTAGTATGACTTATCCTTTAACAGGAGCAGACTAAAGATTCTTTGGGTAACATAATCGATGTTCATCTTTAATTCAGTAATATGGCCCACACTCATGATTTGTTCAGTAGTATGACTTATCCTTTAAGATGAGCAGACTAAAGATTCTTTGGGTAACATAATCAATATTCAGTAATATGGCCCACACTCATGATTTGTTCAGTAGTATGACTTATCCTTTAACACGAGCAGACTAAAGATTCTTTGGGTAACCTAATCGATATTCAGTAATATGGCCCACACTCATGATTTGTTCAGTAGTATGACTTATCCTTTAACACGAGCAGACTAAAGATTCTTTGGGTAACCTAATCGATATTCAGTAATATGGCCCACACTCATGATTTGTTCAGTAGTATGACTTATCCTTTAACATGAGCAGACTAAAGATTCTTTGGGTAACATAATCGATATTCATCTTTAATTCAGTAATATGGCCCACACTCATGATTTGTTCAGTAGTATGACTTATCCTTTAACATGAGCAGAATAAAGATTCTTTGGGTAACATAATCGATATTCATTTTTAATTCAGTAATATGGGCCACACTCATGATTTCTTCAGTAGTATGACTTATCCTTCTACATGAGCAGACTAAAGATTCTTTGGGTAACATAATCGATATTCAGTAATACGGGCCACACTCATGATTTGTTCAGTAGTATGACTTATCCTTTAACATGAGCAGACTAAAGATTCTTTTGGTAACATAATCGATATTCATCTTTAATTCAGTAATATGGCCCACACTCATGATTTGTTCAGTAGTATGGCTTATCCTTTAACATCAGCAGACTAAAGATTCGTTGGGTAACATAATCGATATTCATCTTTAATTCAGTAATATGGCCCACACTCATGATTTGTTCAGTAGTATGACTTAACCTTTAACATGAGCAGACTAAAGATTCTTTTGGTAACATAATCGATATTCATCTTTAATTCAGTAATATGGCCCACACTCATGATTTGTTCAGTAGTATGGCTTATCCTTTAACATGAGCAGACTAAAGATTCTTTGGGTAACATAATCGATATTCATCTTTAATTCAGTAATATGGCCCACACTCATGATTTGTTCAGTAGTATGACTTATCCTTTAACATGAGCAGACTAAAGATTCTTTGGGTAACATAATCAATATTCATCTTTAATTCAGTAATATGGCCCAGACTCATGATTTGTTCAGTAGTATGACATCCTTTAACATGAGCAGAATAAAGATTCTGTGGGTAACATAATCGATATTCTCAGTAATATGTCCCACACTCATGATTTGTTCAGTAGTATGACTTATCCTTTAACATGAGCAGACAAAAGATTATTTGGGTAACATAATCGATATTCAGTAATATGGCCCACACTCATGATTTGTTCAGTAGTATGACTTATCCTTTAACATGAGCAGACTAAAGATTCTTTGGGTAACATAATCGATATTCATCTTTAATTCAGTAATATGGCCCACACTCATGATTTGTTCAGTAGTATGACTTATCCTTTAACATGAGCAGACTAAAGATTCTTTGGGTAACATAATCGATATTCAGTAATATGGGCCACACTCGTGATTTGTTCAGTAGTATGACTTATCCTTTAACATGAGCAGACTAAAGATTCTTTTGGTAACATAATCGATATTCATCTTTAATTCAGTAATATGGCCCACACTCATGATTTGTTCAGTAGTATGACTTCTCCTTTAACATGAGCAGACTAAAGATTCTTTGGGTAACATAATCGATATTCAGTAATATGGCCCACACTCATGATTTGTTCAGTAGTATGACTTATCCTTTAACATGAGCAGAATAAAGATTCTTTGGGTAACATAATTGATATTCTCAGTAATATGGCCCACACTCATCATTTGTTCAGTAGTATGACTTCTCCTTTAACATGAGCAGACTAAATATTCTTTGGGTAATATAATCGATATTCATCTTTAATTCAGTAATATGGCCGGCGCTCATGATTTGTTCAGTAGTATGACTTATCCTTTAACATGAGCAGACTAAAGATTCTTTGGGTAATATAATCGGTATTCATCTTTAATTCAGTAATATGGCCGACATTCATGATTTGGTCAATAGTATGACTTATCCTTTAACATGAGCAGACTAAAGATTCTTTGGGTAACATAATCGATATTCATCTTTAATTCAGTATTATGGCCCACACTCATGATTTGTTCAGTAGTATGACTTATCCTTTAACATGAGCACACTAAAGATTCTTTGGGTAACATAATCGATATTCATCTTTAATTCAGTAATATGGCCCACACTCATGATTTGTTCAGTGGTATGACTTATCCTTTAACATGAGCAGACTAAAGATTCTTTGGGTAACATAATCGATATTCAGTAATATGGGCCACACTCATGATTTGTTCAGTAGTATGACTTATCCTTTAACATGAGCAGACTAAAGATTCTTTGGTTAACATAATCGATATTCATCTTTAATTCAGTAAAATGGCCCACACTCATGATTTGTTCAGTAGTATGACTTACCCTTTAACATTAGCAGACTAAAGATTCTTTGGGTAACCTAATTGATATTCAGTAATATGGCCCACACTCATGATTTGTTCAGAAGTATGACTTATCCTTTAACATGAGCAGACTAAAGATTCTTTGCATAACCTAATTGATATTCAGTAATATGGCCCACACTCATGATTTGTTCAGTAGTATGACTTATCCTTTAACATGAGCAGACTAAAGATTCTTTGGGTAACATAATCGATATTCAGTAATATGGCCCACACTCATGATTTGTTCAGTAGTATGACTTATCCTTTAACATGAGCAGACTAAAGATTCTTTGGGTAACATAATCGATATTCATCTTTAATTCAGTAATATGGCCCACACTCATGATTTGTTCAGTAGTATGACTTATCCTTTAACATGAGCAGACTAAAGATTCTTTGGGTAACATAATCGATATTCAGTAATATGGGCCACACTCGTGATTTGTTCAGTAGTATGACTTATCCTTTAACATGAGCAGACTAAAGATTCTTTTGGTAACATAATCGATATTCAGCTTTAATTCAGTAATATGGCCCACACTCATGACTTGTTCAGTAGTATGACTTCTCCTTTAACATGAGCAGACTAAAGATTCTTTGGGTAACATAATCGATATTCAGTAATATGGCCCACACTCATGATTTGTTCAGTAGTATGACTTATCCTTTAACATGAGCAGAATAAAGATTCTTTGGGTAACATAATTGATATTCTCAGTAATATGGCCCACACTCATGATTTGTTCAGTAGTATGACTTCTCCTTTAACATGAGCAGACTAAATATTCTTTGGGTAATATAATCGATATTCATCTTTAATTCAGTAATATGGCCGACGCTCATGATTTGTTCAGTAGTATGACTTATCCTTTAACATGAGCAGACTAAAGATTCTTTGGGTAATATAATCGGTATTCATCTTTAATTCAGTAATATGGCCGACATTCATGATTTGGTCAATAGTATGACTTATCCTTTAACATGAGCAGACTAAAGATTCTTTGGGTAACATAATCGATATTCATCTTTAATTCAGTATTATGGCCCACACTCATGATTTGTTCAGTAGTATGACTTATCCTTTAACATGAGCACACTAAAGATTCTTTGGGTAACATAATCGATATTCATCTTTAATTCAGTAATATGGCCCACACTCATGATTTGTTCAGTGGTATGACTTATCCTTTAACATGAGCAGACTAAAGATTCTTTGGGTAACATAATCGATATTCAGTAATATGGGCCACACTCATGATTTGTTCAGTAGTATGACTTATCCTTTAACATGAGCAGACTAAAGATTCTTTGGGTAACATAATCGATATTCATCTTTAATTCAGTAAAATGGCCCACACTCATGATTTGTTCAGTAGTATGACTTACCCTTTAACATGAGCAGACTAAAGATTCTTTGGGTAACCTAATTGATATTCAGTAATATGGCCCACACTCATGATTTGTTCAGAAGTATGACTTATCCTTTAACATGAGCAGACTAAAGATTCTTTGGGTAACCTAATTGATATTCAGTAATATGGCCCACACTCATGATTTGTTCAGTAGTATGACTTATCCTTTAACATGAGCAGACTAAAGATTCTTTGGGTAACATAATCGATATTCAGTAATATGGCCCACACTCATGATTTGTTCAGTAGTATGACTTATCCTTTAACATGAGCAGACTAAAGATTCTTTGGGTAACATAATCGATATTCAGTAATATGGCCCACACTCATGATTTGTTCAGTCGTATGACTTATCCTTTAACATAAGCAGACTAAAGATTCTTTGGGTAACATAATCGATATTCATCTTTAATTCAGTAATATGGCCCACACTCATGATTTGTTCAGTAGTATGGCTTATCCTTTAACATCAGCAGACTAAAGATTCATTGGGTAACATAATCGATATTCATCTTTAATTCAGTAATATGGCCCACACTCATGATTTGTTCAGTAGTATGACTTATCATTTAACATGAGTAGACTAAAGATTCTTTGGGTAACATAATCGATATTCATCTTTAATTCAGTAATATGGCCCACACTCATGATTTGTTCAGTAGTATGACTTATCCTTTAACATGAGCAGACTAAAGATTCTTTGGGTAACATAATCGATATTCATCTTTAATTCAGTAATATGGCCCACACTCATGATTTGTTCAGTAGTATGACTTATCCTTTAATATCAGCAGACTAAAGATTCTTTGGATAACATAATCGATATTCAGTAATATGGCCAACACTCATGATTTGTTCAGTAGTATGACTTATCCTTTAACATGAGTAGACTAAAGATTCTTTGGGTAATATAACCAATATTCATCTTTAATTCAGTAATATGGCCCACACTCATGATTTGTTCAGTAGTATGACTTATCCTTTAACATGAGCAGACTAAAGATTCTTTGGGTAACATAATCAATATTCATCTTTAATTCAGTAATATGGCCCACATCCATGATTTGTTCAGTAGTATGACTTATCCTTTAACTTGAGCAGACTAAAGATTCTTTGGGTAAAATAATCGATATTTATCTTTAATTCAGTAATATGGCCCACACTCATGATTTGTTCAGTAGTATGACTTATCCTTTAACATGAGCAGACTAAAGATTCTTTTGGTAACATAATCAATATTCAGTAATATGGGCCACACTCATGATTTGTTCAGTAGTATGACTTATCCTTTAACATGAGCAGACTAAAGATTCTTTTGGTAACATAATCGATATTTATCTTTAATTCACTAATATGGCAACACTCATGATTTGTTCAGTAGTATGGCTTATCCTTTAACATGAGCAGACTAAAGATTCTTTGGGTAACATAATCGATATTCATCTTTAATTCAGTAATATGGCCCACACTCATGATTTGTTCAGTAATATGACTTATCCTTTAACATGAGCAGACTAAAGATTCTTTGGGTAACATAATTGATATTCAGTAATATGGGCCACACTCATGATTTGTTCAGTAGTATGACTTATCCTTTAACATGAGCAGACTAAAGATTCTTTTGGTAACATAATCGATATTCATCTTTAATTCAGTAATATGGCCCACACTCATGATTTGTTCAGTAGTATGACTTCTCCTTTAACATGAGCAGACTAAAGATTCTTTGGGTAACATAATTGATATTCATCTTTAATACAGTAATATGGCCCACACTCATGATTTCTTCAGTAGTATGACTTATCCTTTAACAGGAGCAGACTAAAGATTCTTTGGGTAACATAATCGATGTTCATCTTTAATTCAGTAATATGGCCCACACTCATGATTTGTTCAGTAGTATGACTTATCCTTTAACATGAGCAGACTAAAGATTCTTTGGGTAACATAATCAATATTCAGTAATATGGCCCACACTCATGATTTGTTCAGTAGTATGACTTATCCTTTAACACGAGCAGACTAAAGATTCTTTGGGTAACCTAATCGATATTCAGTAATATGGCCCACACTCATGATTTGTTCAGTAGTATGACTTATCCTTTAACACGAGCAGACTAAAGATTCTTTGGGTAACCTAATCGATATTCAGTAATATGGCCCACACTCATGATTTGTTCAGTAGTATGACTTATCCTTTAACATGAGCAGACTAAAGATTCTTTGGGTAACATAATCGATATTCATCTTTAATTCAGTAATATGGCCCACACTCATGATTTGTTCAGTAGTATGACTTATCCTTTAACATGAGCAGAATAAAGATTCTTTGGGTAACATAATCAATATTCATTTTTAATTCAGTAATATGGGCCACACTCATGATTTCTTCAGTAGTATGACTTATCCTTCTACATGAGCAGACTAAAGATTCTTTGGGTAACATAATCGATATTCAGTAATACGGGCCACACTCATGATTTGTTCAGTAGTATGACTTATCCTTTAACATGAGCAGACTAAAGATTCTTTTGGTAACATAATCGATATTCATCTTTAATTCAGTAATATGGCCCACACTCATGATTTGTTCAGTAGTATGGCTTATCCTTTAACATCAGCAGACTAAAGATTCGTTGGGTAACATAATCGATATTCATCTTTAATTCAGTAATATGGCCCACACTCATGATTTGTTCAGTAGTATGACTTAACCTTTAACATGAGCAGACTAAAGATTCTTTTGGTAACATAATCGATATTCATCTTTAATTCAGTAATATGGCCCACACTCATGATTTGTTCAGTAGTATGGCTTATCCTTTAACATGAGCAGACTAAAGATTCTTTGGGTAACATAATCGATATTCATCTTTAATTCAGTAATATGGCCCACACTCATGATTTGTTCAGTAGTATGACTTATCCTTTAACATGAGCAGACTAAAGATTCTTTGGGTAACATAATCAATATTCATCTTTAATTCAGTAATATGGCCCAGACTCATGATTTGTTCAGTAGTATGACATCCTTTAACATGAGCAGAATAAAGATTCTGTGGGTAACATAATCGATATTCTCAGTAATATGTCCCACACTCATGATTTGTTCAGTAGTATGACTTATCCTTTAACATGAGCAGACAAAAGATTATTTGGGTAACATAATCGATATTCAGTAATATGGCCCACACTCATGATTTGTTCAGTAGTATGACTTATCCTTTAACATGAGCAGACTAAAGATTCTTTGGGTAACATAATCGATATTCATCTTTAATTCAGTAATATGGCCCACACTCATGATTTGTTCAGTAGTATGACTTATCCTTTAACATGAGCAGACTAAAGATTCTTTGGGTAACATAATCGATATTCAGTAATATGGGCCACACTCGTGATTTGTTCAGTAGTATGACTTATCCTTTAACATGAGCAGACTAAAGATTCTTTTGGTAACATAATCGATATTCATCTTTAATTCAGTAATATGGCCCACACTCATGATTTGTTCAGTAGTATGACTTCTCCTTTAACATGAGCAGACTAAAGATTCTTTGGGTAACATAATCGATATTCAGTAATATGGCCCACACTCATGATTTGTTCAGTAGTATGACTTATCCTTTAACATGAGCAGAATAAAGATTCTTTGGGTAACATAATTGATATTCTCAGTAATATGGCCCACACTCATCATTTGTTCAGTAGTATGACTTCTCCTTTAACATGAGCAGACTAAATATTCTTTGGGTAATATAATCGATATTCATCTTTAATTCAGTAATATGGCCGACGCTCATGATTTGTTCAGTAGTATGACTTATCCTTTAACATGAGCAGACTAAAGATTCTTTGGGTAATATAATCGGCATTCATCTTTAATTCAGTAATATGGCCGACATTCATGATTTGGTCAATAGTATGACTTATCCTTTAACATGAGCAGACTAAAGATTCTTTGGGTAACATAATCGATATTCAGTAATATGGGCCACACTCATGATTTGTTCAGTAGTATGACTTATCCTTTAACATGAGCAGACTAAAGATTCTTTGGGTAACATAATCGATATTCATCTTTAATTCAGTAAAATGGCCCACACTCATGATTTGTTCAGTAGTATGACTTACCCTTTAACATTAGCAGACTAAAGATTCTTTGGGTAACCTAATTGATATTCAGTAATATGGCCCACACTCATGATTTGTTCAGAAGTATGACTTATCCTTTAACATGAGCAGACTAAAGATTCTTTGCGTAACCTAATTGATATTCAGTAATATGGCCCACACTCATGATTTGTTCAGTAGTATGACTTATCCTTTAACATGAGCAGACTAAAGATTCTTTGGGTAACATAATCGATATTCAGTAATATGGCCGACACTCATGATTTGTTCAGTAGTATGACTTATCCTTTAACATGAGCAGACTAAAGATTCTTTGGGTAACATAATCGATATTCAGTAATATGGCCCACACTCATGATTTGTTCAGTCGTATGACTTATCCTATAACATAAGCAGACTAAAGATTCTTTGAGTAACATAATCGATATTCATCTTTAATTCAGTAATATGGCCCACACTCATGATTTGTTCAGTAGTATGGCTTATCCTTTAACATCAGCAGACTAAAGATTCATTGGGTAACATAATCGATATTCATCTTTAATTCAGTAATATGGCCCACACTCATGATTTGTTCAGTAGTATGACTTATCATTTAACATGAGTAGACTAAAGATTCTTTGGGTAACATAATCGATATTCATCTTTAATTCAGTAATATGGCCCACACTCATGATTTGTTCAGTAGTATGACTTATCCTGTAACATGAGCAGACTAAAGATTCTTTGGGTAACATAATCGATATTCATCTTTAATTCAGTAATATGGCCCACACTCATGATTTGTTCAGTAGTATGACTTATCCTTTAATATCAGCAGACTAAAGATTCTTTGGATAACATAATCGATATTCAGTAATATGGCCAACACTCATGATTTGTTCAGTAGTATGACTTATCCTTTAACATGAGTAGACTAAAGATTCTTTGGGTAATATAACCAATATTCATCTTTAATTCAGTAATATGGCCCACACTCATGATTTGTTCAGTAGTATGACTTATCCTTTAACATGAGCAGACTAAAGATTCTTTGGGTAACATAATCAATATTCATCTTTAATTCAGTAATATGGCCCACATCCATGATTTATTCAGTAGTATGACTTATCCTTTAACTTGAGCAGACTAAAGATTCTTTGGGTAAAATAATCGATATTTATCTTTAATTCAGTAATATGGCCCACACTCATGATTTGTTCAGTAGTATGACTTATCCTTTAACATGAGCAGACTAAAGATTCTTTTGGTAACATAATCGATATTTATCTTTAATTCACTAATATGGCAACACTCATGATTTGTTCAGTAGTATGGCTTATCCTTTAACATGAGCAGACTAAAGATTCTTTGGGTAACATAATCGATATTCATCTTTAATTCAGTAATATGGCCCACACTCATGATTTGTTCAGTAATATGACTTATCCTTTAACATGAGCAGACTAAAGATTCTTTGGGTAACATAATTGATATTCAGTAATATGGGCCACACTCATGATTTGTTCAGTAGTATGACTTATCCTTTAACATGAGCAGACTAAAGATTCTTTTGGTAACATAATCGATATTCATCTTTAATTCAGTAATATGGCCCACACTCATGATTTGTTCAGTAGTATGACTTCTCCTTTAACATGAGCAGACTAAAGATTCTTTGGGTAACATAATTGATATTCATCTTTAATACAGTAATATGGCCCACACTCATGATTTCTTCAGTAGTATGACTTATCCTTTAACAGGAGCAGACTAAAGATTCTTTGGGTAACATAATCAATATTCAGTAATATGGCCCACACTCATGATTTGTTCAGTAGTATGACTTATCCTTTAACACGAGCAGACTAAAGATTCTTTGGGTAACCTAATCGATATTCAGTAATATGGCCCACACTCATGATTTGTTCAGTAGTATGACTTATCCTTTAACACGAGCAGACTAAAGATTCTTTGGGTAACCTAATCGATATTCAGTAATATGGCCCACACTCATGATTTGTTCAGTAGTATGACTTATCCTTTAACATGAGCAGACTAAAGATTCTTTGGGTAACATAATCGATATTCATCTTTAATTCAGTAATATGGCCCACACTCATGATTTGTTCAGTAGTATGACTTATCCTTTAACATGAGCAGAATAAAGATTCTTTGGGTAACATAATCGATATTCATTTTTAATTCAGTAATATGGGCCACACTCATGATTTCTTCAGTAGTATGACTTATCCTTCTACATGAGCAGACTAAAGATTCTTTGGGTAACATAATCAATATTCAGTAATACGGGCCACACTCATGATTTGTTCAGTAGTATGACTTATCCTTTAACATGAGCAGACTAAAGATTCTTTTGGTAACATAATCGATATTCATCTTTAATTCAGTAATATGGCCCACACTCATGATTTGTTCAGTAGTATGGCTTATCCTTTAACATCAGCAGACTAAAGATTCGTTGGGTAACATAATCGATATTCATCTTTAATTCAGTAATATGGCCCACACTCATGATTTGTTCATTAGTATGACTTATCCTTTAACATGAGCAGACTAAAGATTCTTTTGGTAACATAATCGATATTCATCTTTAATTCAGTAATATGGCCCACACTCATGATTTGTTCAGTAGTATGGCTTATCCTTTAACATGAGCAGACTAAAGATTCTTTGGGTAACATAATCAATATTCATCTTTAATTCAGTAATATGGCCCACACTCATGATTTGTTCAGTAGTATGACTTATCCTTTAACATGAGCAGACTAAAGATTCTTTGGGTAACATAATCAATATTCATCTTTAATTCAGTAATATGGCCCAGACTCATGATTTGTTCAGTAGTATGACATCCTTTAACATGAGCAGAATAAAGATTCTGTGGGTAACATAATCGATATTCTCAGCAATATGTCCCACACTCATGATTTGTTCAGTAGTATGACTTATCCTTTAACATGAGCAGACAAAAGATTATTTGGGTAACATAATCGATATTCAGTAATATGGCCCACACTCATGATTTGTTCAGTAGTATGACTTATCCTTTAACATGAGCAGACTAAAGATTCTTTGGGTAACATAATCGATATTCATCTTTAATTCAGTAATATGGCCCACACTCATGATTTGTTCAGTAGTATGACTTATCCTTTAACATGAGCAGACTAAAGATTCTTTGGGTAACATAATCGATATTCAGTAATATGGGCCACACTCGTGATTTGTTCAGTAGTATGACTTATCCTTTAACATGAGCAGACTAAAGATTCTTTTGGTAACATAATCGATATTCATCTTTAATTCAGTAATATGGCCCACACTCATGATTTGTTCAGTAGTATGACTTCTCCTTTAACATGAGCAGACTAAAGATTCTTTGGGTAACATAATCGATATTCAGTAATATGGCCCACACTCATGATTTGTTCAGTAGTATGACTTATCCTTTAACATGAGCAGAATAAAGATTCTTTGGGTAACATAATTGATATTCTCAGTAATATGGCCCACACTCATCATTTGTTCAGTAGTATGACTTTTCCTTTAACATGAGCAGACTAAATATTCTTTGGGTAATATAATCGATATTCATCTTTAATTCAGTAATATGGCCGACGCTCATGATTTGTTCAGTAGTATGACTTATCCTTTAACATGAGCAGACTAAAGATTCTTTGGGTAATATAATCAGTATTCATCTTTAATTCAGTAATATGGCCGACATTCATGATTTGGTCAATAGTATGACTTATCCTTTAACATGAGCAGACTAAAGATTCTTTGGGTAACATAATCGATATTCATCTTTAATTCAGTATTATGGCCCACACTCATGATTTGTTCAGTAGTATGACTTATCCTTTAACATGAGCACACTAAAGATTCTTTGGGTAACATAATCGATATTCATCTTTAATTCAGTAATATGGCCCACACTCATGATTTGTTCAGTGGTATGACTTATCCTTTAACATGAGCAGACTAAAGATTCTTTGGGTAACATAATCGATATTCAGTAATATGGGCCACACTCATGATTTGTTCAGTAGTATGACTTATCCTTTAACATGAGCAGACTAAAGATTCTTTGGGTAACATAATCGATATTCATCTTTAATTCAGTAAAATGGCCCACACTCATGATTTGTTCAGTAGTATGACTTACCCTTTAACATTAGCAGACTAAAGATTCTTTGGGTAACCTAATTGATATTCAGTAATATGGCCCACACTCATGATTTGTTCAGAAGTATGACTTATCCTTTAACATGAGCAGACTAAAGATTCTTTGGGTAACCTAATTGATATTCAGTAATATGGCCCACACTCATGATTTGTTCAGTAGTATGACTTATCCTTTAACATGAGCAGACTAAAGATTCTTTGGGTAACATAATCGATATTCAGTAATATGGCCCACACTCATGATTTGTTCAGTAGTATGACTTATCCTTTAACATGAGCAGACTAAAGATTCTTTGGGTAACATAATCGATATTCAGTAATATGGCCCACACTCATGATTTGTTCAGTCGTATGACTTATCCTATAACATAAGCAGACTAAAGATTCTTTGAGTAACATAATCGATATTCATCTTTAATTCAGTAATATGGCCCACACTCATGATTTGTTCAGTAGTATGGCTTATCTTTAACATCAGCAGACTAAAGATTCGTTGGGTAACATAATCGATATTCATCTTTAATTCAGTAATATGGCCCACACTCATGATTTGTTCAGTAGTATGACTTATCATTTAACATGAGTAGACTAAAGATTCTTTGGGTAACATAATCGATATTCATCTTTAATTCAGTAATATGGCCCACACTCATGATTTGTTCAGTAGTATGACTTATCCTTTAACATGAGCAGACTAAAGATTCTTTGGGTAACATAATCGATATTCATCTTTAATTCAGTAATATGGCCCACACTCATGATTTGTTCAGTAGTATGACTTATCCTTTAATATCAGCAGACTAAAGATTCTTTGGATAACATAATCGATATTCAGTAATATGGCCAACACTCATGATTTGTTCAGTAGTATGACTTATCCTTTAACATGAGTAGACTAAAGATTCTTTGGGTAATATAACCAATATTCATCTTTAATTCAGTAATATGGCCCACACTCATGATTTGTTCAGTAGTATGACTTATCCTTTAACATGAGCAGACTAAAGATTCTTTGGGTAACATAATCAATATTCATCTTTAATTCAGTAATATGGCCCACATCCATGATTTGTTCAGTAGTATGACTTATCCTTTAACTTGAGCAGACTAAAGATTCTTTGGGTAAAATAATCGATATTTATCTTTAATTCAGTAATATGGCCCACACTCATGATTTGTTCAGTAGTATGACTTATCCTTTAACATGAGCAGACTAAAGATTCTTTCGGTAACATAATCAATATTCAGTAATATGGCCCACACTCATGATTTGTTCAGTAGTATGACTTATCCTTTAACATGAGCAGACTAAAGATTCTTTTGGTAACATAATCGATATTTATCTTTAATTCACTAATATGGCAACACTCATGATTTGTTCAGTAGTATGGCTTATCCTTTAACATGAGCAGACTAAAGATTCTTTGGGTAACATAATCGATATTCATCTTTAATTCAGTAATATGGCCCACCCTCATGATTTGTTCAGTAATATGACTTATCCTTTAACATGAGCAGACTAAAGATTCTTTGGGTGACATAATCGATATTCAGTAATATGGGCCACACTCATGATTTGTTCAGTAGTATGACTTATCCTTTAACATGAGCAGACTAAAGATTCTTTTGGTAACATAATCGATATTCATCTTTAATTCAGTAATATGGCCCACACTCATGATTTGTTCAGTAGTATGACTTCTCCTTTAACATGAGCAGACTAAAGATTCTTTGGGTAACATAATTGATATTCATCTTTAATACAGTAATATGGCCCACACTCATGATTTCTTCAGTAGTATGACTTATCCTTTAACAGGAGCAGACTAAAGATTCTTTGGGTAACATAATCGATGTTCATCTTTAATTCAGTAATATGGCCCACACTCATGATTTGTTCAGTAGTATGACTTATCCTTTAATATGAGCAGACTAAAGATTCTTTGGGTAACATAATCAATATTCAGTAATATGGCCCACACTCATGATTTGTTCAGTAGTATGACTTATCCTTTAACACGAGCAGACTAAAGATTCTTTGGGTAACCTAATCGATATTCAGTAATATGGCCCACACTCATGATTTGTTCAGTAGTATGACTTATCCTTTAACATGAGCAGACTAAAGATTCTTTGGGTAACATAATCGATATTCATCTTTAATTCAGTAATATGGCCCACACTCATGATTTGTTCAGTAGTATGACTTATCCTTTAACATGAGCAGAATAAAGATTCTTTGGGTAACATAATCGATATTCATTTTTAATTCAGTAATATGGGCCACACTCATGATTTCTTCAGTAGTATGACTTATCCTTCCACATGAGCAGACTAAAGATTCTTTGGGTAACATAACCGATATTCAGTAATACGGGCCACACTCATGATTTGTTCAGTAGTATGACTTATCCTTTAACATGAGCAGACTAAAGATTCTTTTGGTAACATAATCAATATTCATCTTTAATTCAGTAATATGGCCCACACTCATGATTTGTTCAGTAGTAAGGCTTATCCTTTAACATCAGCAGACTAAAGATTCGTTGGGTAACATAATCGATATTCATCTTTAATTCAGTAATATGGCCCACACTCATGATTTGTTCAGTAGTATGACTTATCCATTAACATGAGCAGACTAAAGATTCTTTTGGTAACATAATCGATATTCATCTTTAATTCAGTAATATGGCCCACACTCATGATTTGTTCAGTAGTATGGCTTATCCTTTAACATGAGCAGACTAAAGATTCTTTGGGTAACATAATCGATATTCATCTTTAATTCAGTAATATGGCCCACACTCATGATTTGTTCAGTAGTATGACTTATCCTTTAACATGAGCAGACTAAAGATTCTTTGGGTAACATAATCAATATTCATCTTTAATTCAGTAATATGGCCCACACTCATGATTTGTTCAGTAGTATGACATCCTTTAACATGAGCAGAATAAAGATTCTGTGGGTAACATAATCGATATTCTCAGTAATATGTCCCACACTCATGATTTGTTCAGTAGTATGACTTATCCTTTAACATGAGCAGACAAAAGATTATTTGGGTAACATAATCGATATTCAGTAATATGGCCCACACTCATGATTTGTTCAGTAGTATGACTTATCCTTTAACATGAGCAGACTAAAGATTCTTTGGGTAACATAATCGATATTCATCTTTAATTCAGTAATATGGCCCACACTCATGATTTGTTCAGTAGTATGACTTATCCTTTAACATGAGCAGACTAAAGATTCTTTGGGTAACATAATCGATATTCAGTAATATGGGCCACACTCGTGATTTGTTCAGTAGTATGACTTATCCTTTAACATGAGCAGACTAAAGATTCTTTTGGTAACATAATCGATATTCATCTTTAATTCAGTAATATGGCCCACACTCATGATTTGTTCAGTAGTATGACTTCTCCTTTAACATGAGCAGACTAAAGATTCTTTGGGTAACATAATCAATATTCAGTAATATGGCCCACACTCATGATTTGTTCAGTAGTATGACTTATCCTTTAACATGAGCAGAATAAAGATTCTTTGGGTAACATAATTGATATTCTCAGTAATATGGCCCACACTCATGATTTGTTCAGTAGTATGACTTCTCCTTTAACATGAGCAGACTAAATATTCTTTGGGTAATATAATCGATATTCATCTTTAATTCAGTAATATGGCCGACGCTCATGATTTGTTCAGTAGTATGACTTATCCTTTAACATGAGCAGACTAAAGATTCTTTGGGTAATATAATCGGTATTCATCTTTAATTCAGTAATATGGCCGACATTCATGATTTGGTCAATAGTATGACTTATCCTTTAACATGAGCAGACTAAAGATTCTTTGGGTAACATAATTGATATTCTTCTTTAATTCAGTAATATGGCCCACACTCATGATTTGTTCAGTGGTATGACTTATCCTTTAACATGAGCAGACTAAAGATTCTTTGGGTAACATAATCGATATTCAGTAATATCGGCCACACTCATGATTTGTTCAGTAGTATGACTTATCCTTTAACATGAGCAGACTAAAGATTCTTTGGGTAACATAATCGATATTCATCTTTAATTCAGTAAAATGGCCCACACTCATGATTTGTTCAGTAGTATGACTTACCCTTTAACATGAGCAGACTAAAGATTCTTTGGGTAACCTAATTGATATTCAGTAATATGGCCCACACTCATGATTTGTTCAGAAGTATGACTTATCCTTTAACATGAGCAGACTAAAGATTCTTTGGGTAACCTAATTGATATTCAGTAATATGGCCCACACTCATGATTTGTTCAGTAGTATGACTTATCCTTTAACATGAGCAGACTAAAGATTCTTTGGGTAACATAATCGATATTCAGTAATATGGCCCACACTCATGATTTGTTCAGTAGTATGACTTATCCTTTAACATGAGCAGACTAAAGATTCTTTGGGTAACATAATCGATATTCAGTAATATGGCCCACACTCATGATTTGTTCAGTCGTATGACTTATCCTTTAACATAAGCAGACTAAAGATTCTTTGGGTAACATAATCGATATTCATCTTTAATTCAGTAATATGGCCCACACTCATGATTTGTTCAGTAGTATGGCTTATCCTTTAACATCAGCAGACTAAAGATTCATTGGGTAACATAATCGATATTCATCTTTAATTCAGTAATATGGCCCACACTCATGATTTGTTCAGTAGTATGACTTATCATTTAACATGAGTAGACTAAAGATTCTTTGGGTAACATAATCGATATTCATCTTTAATTCAGTAATATGGCCCACACTCATGATTTGTTCAGTAGTATGACTTATCCTTTAACATGAGCAGACTAAAGATTCTTTGGGTAACATAATCGATATTCATCTTTAATTCAGTAATATGGCCCACACTCATGATTTGTTCAGTAGTATGACTTATCCTTTAATATCAGCAGACTAAAGATTCTTTGGATAACATAATCGATATTCAGTAATATGGCCAACACTCATGATTTGTTCAGTAGTATGACTTATCCTTTAACATGAGTAGACTAAAGATTCTTTGGGTAATATAACCAATATTCATCTTTAATTCAGTAATATGGCCCACACTCATGATTTGTTCAGTAGTATGACTTATCCTTTAACATGAGCAGACTAAAGATTCTTTGGGTAACATAATCAATATTCATCTTTAATTCAGTAATATGGCCCACATCCATGATTTGTTCAGTAGTATGACTTATCCTTTAACTTGAGCAGACTAAAGATTCTTTGGGTAAAATAATCGATATTTATCTTTAATTCAGTAATATGGCCCACACTCATGATTTGTTCAGTAGTATGACTTATCCTTTAACATGAGCAGACTAAAGATTCTTTGGGTAACATAATCAATATTCAGTAATATGGGCCACACTCATGATTTGTTCAGTAGTATGACTTATCCTTTAACATGAGCAAACTAAAGATTCTTTTGGTAACATAATCGATATTCATCTTTAATTCAGTAATATGGCCCACACTCATGATTTGTTCAGTAGTATGACTTATCCTTTAACATGAGCAGACTAAAGATTCTTTGGGTAACATAATCGATATTCATCTTTAATTCAGTAATATGGCCCACACTCATGATTTGTTCAGTAGTATGACTTATCCTTTAACATGAGCAGACTAAAGATTCTTTGGGTAACATAATCGATATTCATCTTTAATTCAGTAATATGGCCCACACTCATGATTTGTTCAGTAGTATGACTTATCCTTTAACATGAGCAGACTAAAGATTCTTTGGGTAACATAATCGATATTCATCTTTAATTCAGTAATATGGCCCACACTCATGATTTGTTCAGTAGTATGACTTATCCTTTAACATGAGCAGACTAAAGATTCTTTGGGTAACATAATCGATATTCATCTTTAATTCAGTAATATGGCCCACACTCATGATTTGTTCAGTAGTATGACTTATCCTTTAACATGAGCAGACTAAAGATTCTTTGGGTAACATAATCGATATTCATCTTTAATTCAGTAATATGGCCCACACTCATGATTTGTTCAGTAGTATGACTTATCTTTTAACATGAAAAGACTAAAGATTCTTTAGGTAACATAATCGATATTCATCTTTTTAATTCAGTAATATGGCCCATACTCATGATTTGTTCAGTAGTATGACTTATCTTTTAACATGAGCAGACTAAAGAATCTTTAGGTAACATCATCGATATTCGTCTTTAATTCAGTAATATGGCCCACGCTCATGATTTGTTCAGCAGTATGACTTTTCCTTTAACATGAGCAGACTAAAGATTCTTTGGGTAACATAACTGATATTCAGTAATATGGCCCACACTCATGATTTGTTCAGTAGTATGACTTATCCTTTAAGATGGGCAGACTAAAGATTCTTTGGGTAACCTAATCGATATTCAGTAATATGACCCACACTCATGATTTGTTCAGTAGTATGACTTATCCTTTAACATGAGCAGAATAAGGATTCTTGGGGTAACATAATCGATATTCTCAGTTATATGTCCCACACTCATGATTTGTTCAGTAGTATGACTTATCCTTTAACATGAGCAGACTAAAGATTCTTTGGGTAACATAATCGATATTCAGTAATATGGGCCACACTCATGATTTGTTCAGTAGTATGACTTATCCTTTAACATGAGCAGGCTAAAGATTCTTTTGGTAACATAATCAATATTCATCTTTAATTCAGTAATATGGCCCACACTCATGATTTGTTCAGTAGTATGACTTATCCTTTAACATGAGCAGACTAAAGATTCTTTGGGTAACTTAATCGATATTCATCTTTAATTCAGTAATATGGCCCACACTCATGATTTGTTCAGTAGTATGACTTATCCTTTAACATGAGCAGACTAAAGATTCTTTGGGTAATATAATCGATATTCATTTTTAATTCAGTAATATGGCCCACACTCATGATTTGTTCAGTAGTATGACTTATCCTTTAACATGAGCAGACTAAAGATTCTTTGGGTAACATAATCGATATTCAGTAATATGGGCCACACTCATGATTTGTTCAGTAGTATGACTTATCCCTTAACATGAGCAGAATAAGGATTCTTTGGGTAACATAATCGATATTCAGTAATATGGGCCACACTCATGATTTCTTCAAGTAGTATGACTTATCCTTTAACATGAGCAGACTAAAGATACTTTGGGTAACATAATCGATATTCAGTAACATGGCACACACTCATGATTTGTTCAGTAGTATGACTTATCCTTTAACATGAGCAGACTAAAGATTCTTTCATTAACATAATCGATATTCATCTTTAATTCAGTAATATGGCCCACACTCATGATTTGTTCAGTAGTATGACTTATCCTTTAACATGAGCAGACTAAAGATTCTTTGGGTAACATAATCGATATTCATCTTTAATTCAGTAATATGGCCCACACTCATGATTTGTTCAGTAGTATGACTTATCCTTTAACATGAGCAGACTAAAGATTCTTTGGGTAACATAATCTATATTCAGTAATATGGCCCACACTCATGATTTGTTCAGTAGTATGACTTATCCTTTAACATGAGCAGACTAAAGATTCTTTTGGTAACATAATCGATATTCATCTTTAATTCAGTAATATGGCCCACACTCATGATTTGTTCAGTAGTATGACTTATCCTTTAACATGAGCAGACTAAAGATTCTTTGGGTTACCTAATCGCTATTCAGTAATATGGTGCACACTCATGATTTGTTTAGTAGTATGACTTATCCTTTAACATGAGCAGAATAAAGATTGTTTGGGTAACATAATCGATATTCATCTTTAATTCAGTAATATGGCCCACACTCATGATTTGTTCAGTAGTATGACTTATCCTTTAACATGAGCAGACTAAAGATTCTTTGGGTAATACAATTGATATTCATCTTTAATTCAGTAATATGGCCCACACTCATGATTAATTCAGTAGTATGACTTATCCTTTAACATGAGCAGACTAAAGATTCTTTGGGTAACATAATCGATATTCATCTTTAATTCAGTAATATGGCCCACACTCATGATTTGTTCAGTAGTATGACTTATCCTTTAACACGAAGAGATTAAAGATTCTTTGGGGAACATAATCGATATTCATCTTTAATTCAGTAATATGACCCACACTCATGATTTGTTCAGTAGTATGACTTATCCTTTAACATGATCAGACTAAAGATTCTTTGAGTAACATAATCGATATTCATCATTAATTCAGTAATATGGCCCACACTCATGAGTTGTTCAGTAGTATGACATCCTTTAACATGAGCAGACTAAAGATTCTTTGGGTAACATAATTGGTATTCATCTTTAATTCAGTAATATGGCCCACGCTCATGATGTCTTCAGTAGTATGATTTATCCTTTAACATGAGCAGACTAAAGATTCTTTGGGTAACATAACCGATAATCAGTAATATGGCCCAACCTCATGATTTGTTCAGCAGTATGACTTATCCTTTAACATGAGCAGACTAAAGATTCTTTGGGTAATATAATCGATATTCATCTTTAATTCAGTAATATGGCCCACACTCATGATTTGTTCAGTAGTATGACTTATCCTTTAACATGAGCAGACTAAAGATTCTTTGGGTAACATAATCAATATTCATCTTTAATTCAGTAATATGGCCCACACTCATGATTTGTTCAGTAGTATGACTTATCCTTTAACATGATCTGACTAAAGATTCTTTGGGTAACGTAATCAATATTCAGTAATATGGGCCACACTCATGATTTCTTCAGTAGTATGACTTATCCTTTAACATGAGCAGACTAAAGATTCTTTGGGTAACATAATCAATATTTAACTTTAATTCAGTAATATGGCCCACACTCATGATTTGTTCAGTAGTATGACTTATCCTTTAACATGAGCACACTAATGATTCTTTGGGTAACATAATCGATATTCAGTAATATGGCCCATACTCATGCTTTGGGTAACATAATCGATATTCATCTTTAATTCAGTAATATGGCCCACACTCATGATTTGTTCAATAGTATGACTTATCCTTTAATATGAGAAGACTAAAGATTCTTTGGATAACATAATCGATATTCAGTAATATGGCCCACACTCATGATTTGTTCAGTAGTATGACTTATCCTTTAACATGAGCAGACTAAAGATTCTTTGGGTAATATAATCGATATTCATCTTTAATTCAGTAATATGGCCCACACTCATGATTTGTTCAGTAGTACGACTTATCCTTTAACATGAGCAGACTAAAGATTCTTTGGGTAACATAATCGATATTCATCTTTAATTCAGTAATATGGCCCGCACTCATGATTTGTTCAGTAGTATGACTTATCCTTTAACATGAGCAGACTAAAGATTCTTTGGGTAACATAATTGATATTTATCTTTAATTCAGTAATATGGCCCACACTCATGATTTGTTCAGTAGTATGACTTATCCTTTAACATGAGCAGACTAAAGATTCTTTGGGTAACATAATCGATATTCATCTTTAATTCAGTAATATGGCCCACACTCATGATTTGTTCAGTAGTATGACTTATCCTTTAACATGAGCAGACTAAAGATTCTTTGGGTAACATAATCGATATTCATCTTTAATTCAGTAATATGGCCCACACTCATGATTTGTTCAGTAGTATGACTTATCCTTTAACATGAGCAGACTAAAGATTCTTTGGGTAACATAATCGATATTCATCTTTAATTCAGTAGTATGGCCCACACTCATGATTTGTTCAGTAGTATGACTTATCTTTTAACATGATCAGACTAAAGATTCTTTGGGTAACATAATCGATATTCATCATTAATTCAGTAATATGGCCCACACTCATGATTTGTTCAGTAGTATGACATCCTTTAACATGAGCAGACTAAAGATTCTTTGGGTAACATAATCGATATTCATCTTTAATTCAGTAATATAGCCCACACTCATGATTTCTTCAGTAGTATGACTTATCCTTTAACATGAGCAGACTAAAGATTCTTTGGGTAACATAATTGATATTCATCTTTAATTCAGTAATATGTCCCACACTCATGAGTTGTTCAGTAGTATGACTTATCCTTTAACATGAGCAGACTAAAGATTCTTTGGGTAATATAATCGATATTCATCTTTAATTCAGTAATATGGCCGACACTCATGATTTGTTCAGTAGTATGACTCATCCTTTAACATGAGCAGACTAAAGATTCTTTCGTTAACATAATCAATATTCATCTTTAATTCAGTAATATGGCCCACACTCATGATTTGTTCAGTAGTATGACTTATCCTTTAACATGAGCAGACTAAAGATTCTTTGGGTAACATAATCGATATTCAGTAATATGGCCCACACTCATGATTTGTTCAGTAGTATGACTTATCCTTTAACATGAGCAGACTAAAGATTCTTTGGGTAATATAATCGATATTCATCTTTAATTCAGTAATATGGCCCACACTCATGATTTGTTCAGTAGTATGACTTATCCTTTAACATGATCTGACTAAAGATTCTTTGGGTAACATAATCGATATTCAGTAATATGGGCCACACTCATGATTTGTTCAGTAGTATGACTTATCCTTTAATATGAGCAGACTAAAGATTCTTTTGGGTAACATAATCAATATTCAGTAATATGGGCCACACTCATGATTTCTTCAGTAGTATGACTTATCCTTTAGCATGAGCAGACTAAAGATTCTTTGGGTAACATAATCGATATTCATCTTTTATTCAGTAATATGGCCCACACTCATGATTTGTTCAATAGTATGACTTATCCTTTAACATGAGCAGACTAAATATTCTTTGGGTAACATAATCGATATTCAGTAATATGGGCCACACTCATGATTTGTTCAGTAGTATGACTTATCCTTTAATATGAGCAGACTAAAGATTCTTTGGGTAACATAATCGATATTCAGTAATATGGCCCACACTCATGAATTGTTCAGTAGTATGACTTATCCTTTAACATGAGCAGACTAAAGATTCTTTGGGTAACATAATCGATATTCATCTTTAATTCAGTAATATGGCCCACACTCATGAGTTGTTCAGTAGTATGACTTATCCTTTAACATGAGCAGACTAAAGATTCTTTGGGTAACATAATCGATATTCAGTAATATGGCCCACACTCATGAGTTGTTCAGTAGTATGACTTATCCTTTAACATGAGCAGACTAAAGATTCTTTGGGTAACATAATCGATATTCAGTAATATGGCCCACACTCATGATTTGTTCAGTAGTATGACTTACACTCATTCTTTTCTTCTTCATTGACATGGTCAAAAATGACAGTCCTCCCACTAGCATGAGACATATTCACACTTCATGCAGTACCTGAACCGGCACTTATGAGTCAATCACTAACATGACCCACACATGATTCATTAAGTAAATGGGCCCACATTTGACATATTCAGTAACAGTACCCACATAAACAATTCATTCATTCATTAACATGAACCACACTTAGGACTATTCAACTGCAAGATCGACACTCACATGTCATTTAATAACAAGGTTTGCAGTCATTACATATTCCATATCATGATATAAAAATCACAGCTCTTTTAGTAACATGATCTCCAGAGTTCATTCCATAACATGCCCCACAGTCATGATTCTTTCAGTAACTGGGCCCACAGGTAATGCATTAAGTAACATAACCTACATTCACAGTTCATTCCGTAGAATGACCCACATTCACAATTCATTTAGTAATGAAACATACACTTGTGACTCATTAAGTAAGTGAGTCTACACACAATTCATTCAGAAGCAGTATCCACACATACAACTCATTTAATAATATAACATACACTTGTGATCCATTAAGTAACTGAATGCACGATTCATTCAGATGTAGGAATCACACAAAGAATGCATTTAGTAGCATGACCCAAACTTGTGATTCACTAAGTAACTGGGAGTGTATGACAGGTCCTTAAACTATCAAAAACTTGACCATCACCTGATCTAACACAACACTTCAAATGGAAATACGCTAAAAAACAACAAAAACGTAAAATGCCCCAAAATTCTCTTCAGCTTATTTCATACCAACTACCAACCCTGAGACTGCACCATAGTGGGGAAAGGGCAAATTACAATCCCCACTCTACTGTGATCTTGCACATTGCAAGACTAGCAATTTGCAATATTTTCATATTCAATCATTTCTGCAGTTCTTTTATGTGTATGGAAAACTTCCTTCCTGCAGGGAAAACTTTTGTGATGAACTTGGAACAATATGCGGCATGAAAGTCACCATTTTAGTGAGGCAAAATGCTGTAAAAAAGTTTTGTAAAAGTATATCTTTACCTCATGTAAAGAAAAACAAAAGAATGGATAAAAAGCATGAAATGGAAAATATTATTAGTTTAATGAAGTGTGGTGAATGGGTAGTTTTGACTATCCTTATTGTAAAAAGGAATGATGCCATAAATGTGTATATGTATATATAAGTGTGTTTTCTCAGATGTTCATTGCATCAAACATTTTGCAAGCCGTCTTTTTTGTCGAAATGATGGTTAATTGAAAATGCCAGCATTAGCTTTTGGGAATCGATACACAGTAGGAAACTGGATTTTTCCCTTTCTCCATTACTGTGTTATCTTAGAGCTGGTATATAAAATTAGCAGAGGGCGCAGGAGGGCTTGCCTCTCTTAACGTAAAATTAGTATTATTATTTTTTTTATTTAGTGATTTTTGACCATTTGTGGTTGATATAGTGTATGGCGATGTTGTGGGTTAGCAATTTAATAAAAATATAACTATATATATATATATATAGGGATTCACTTACATTAGTCAATTACTACTTAATTCAACATGCATAAACTGATCAACATTATGTGTGTCAATATGCTACTATGCATGCACTGAGAATTAATCTCAGCACATGCAAAACTTAAAAAAAAAAGAAAGCATTGTTTTTTGCAATGGGTCAAGCTTACCTGCACACCCCCCTCACATCCCTGCTAATTATATATTCTAACTCAGAGATCACACAATCACCAGGGAAGACAGTATATTCCCTTACCAATCTTGCACACTTGTTGACATTATGCTCAGATGACCAAACTGTGTAGACTAAACAGAGGTCAACCAATGTTTTTACTTTATTCAGTTCTCATATATATATATATATATATATATATATATATATATATATATATATATATATATATATATATATATACACATAGATACACACACACACACACACACACACACACACACACACACACACACACACACACACTCACACACACACACACACACACACACACACACACACACACACACACACACACACACACACACACACACACACACACACACACACACACACACACACACACACACACACACACACAAGAATTAGTCACCATGCACACTCCCTAGACTGGGAAAACACAAATAAGTGTGCAAGACAGATTGAGGAACAAGTTCCAAAGGTTAATACTTTATTAAGCTCCAAAGAACTATGAATTAGTACATTTAACACCACACATAAAAAAACAGCATTTTCATCTGCCAACCGAGACGTCATCAGAACAATATTTCAACAAAATGCGACCAGTGCATATATAACAACAGTAATTAAATACATAAATTAATTAGTACAGTTAATTAAATTCATAATTGTTGATGGAATTAAACCAGTCAGTACCTGTAGGCCAGATTGAAACAACTAGTTTTATTTAAAAAAAATAAATAAACATCAACATAAAGATTCATGCTTTTATTTTAAAAAAGTATATATGTAATAAACCCTAAGATTTCATAAAATCATATTATATTATTAAATCTTATGCTTTTTTGTTCCTTTATATATAAAAATACACACATTAAGCTCAACCATGGAGTCTTAAAAGTTTAACTTTTTCTTAAAGTACCATGCACATATGTACAAGAAATGAATGGAAAGAGATATATAAATCAACTCTTGATAAAAACAGCAGAATGATGAATTACTACAAATATTTTATCACTAATTTCTTTGTAATTATTAATAGATCCCTACTGTGTTTTAACTGGAATTAATAAACAATGAACAGCAACATAAAAACAGCTACAGTAAACTATTTAAAACAACACAATGAACTATTCATAAATAAAATATACACATATGTAGAATACATGAATGAAAAGAGATATATAAATCAGCTCTTGATAAAAAACAGCAGAATGATGAATTACAACAAATATTTTATCACTAATTTCTTGTAATTATTAATAGATAAAAAAAAGTCCAAAACATACACTGTGAAACAGTATGAAACACTTTCATTGAGCCAAGCTCTTCAGTCCAAGCTGTTTTTATTCTTCCAACATACAAAGACACAGATTGAGTGCTTTCATCCCCTGAAACTGGGAAATAAAAAATAAAAGATATATACGTGAGTAGATATTTAGCTTAATGAAACTTTACCATGTCTCGATGGGAACAATCAGATTTAGACTGAAAATATGAAAACAGCATTTGCTGATAGATTATAGGGAGATATGAGTCTAAAGAGTACACTACTGCTTTAAATAGTAACATTCTCTTGGTTAATTGATTGGTTTGATATAATTGTTTAATTGTTTTAATTAAATCAATTGAGATTTGATTTTAGCTATAAAAAGAGAGTTAGAGCTGTTATATTTTAGATCTGATGAAGCGTGCATGTGGCACGTGAAAGCGCTCATCTCCTGTTTTAACGAATAAAATTTGGATTATACAGTAACAAGGATGTTGACTTCTTTCATGGTGACTTCAACAGTTTATTTTATATCGATTCTTCCACCATACAAAGACACAGATTGAGTGCTTTCATCCCCTGAAACTGGGGACTTCATCAGAATCTAACTACACTCCGTAGTACAGCCTTTAAATACTGTTAAAAATGAGTGATGTCATCACCCTTCACAATCCTTTAAAGATGCAACTACCTCAATGCTCAAATGAAATGCACTACAAACACCTTTTAACACAAGAACATTTGGTACTTACGTATTATTGCAACCACATTCTCAGCGACTCACTGCTGATCATTTCTGGCTGCCTTTCAAACTATGGTTTTGTTTGGGAAACCAGCAGGCTTCCGAAAACATGTACTGTATGCTTCTTCTTCATCCTGTTTTTTAGTTGAAAGTGAAGTGCATATGTATATTTTTATCAGTGTAGTTGCTACTAAATGCTTGAGTTCTCCAACATCTACATTTCCTTTTTTTTCCTCAGAATGTTCTGATGTTTACCTTCTATTTCTCGGGTTTTTCCTAATAACATGTTGAGTTTTCTGGCAGGCGTTAAGGAGTGAAGTCCCTAAATAATGACATCTTTGAATGTACACTTCATATCATTCAAAAAATGCATGGTAACACAAACCATCTTATTCTAGCCACTTTCCCAGTTTATAAGAACAATGTTTAAACATATGTTGGTTATTTGTGATCATCTGCCCTGTCCACCACCATTATTTGTTTTTGTTCAGATTTCTTGAAGTCAGAGGTTTTGAGGTATGTGTAACAGTCTTACCAACATACTGCTGTCCATCAAAAACAGGAAATATTTGGAAAGTCCCTTGTTGATGTTCTACCTCCTGTTGGCATTATCGTTAGGGGCTGTACCAGCATCTTTCTTTCTTTCTTCTTTAAGAAATACATTTTAGTATTTTGTTAGAAACAACGATTCGCTACATGATGGGTTACAACAATAAAATGATTGCCGTGATAAATGGATGTCACATAACAAGTGGAACAGTAACTAATCTGAAAGCCAAGTTGAATATCAGCAGGATTTTCTGTAGGAAAAATAATGATGACACAGTGTCACTTGCACGGTGAGTAACACAACGTTTTAAAACATGACTGTGTTATCAATATCCGTATAATTTGGGTTACGAGCATTACTTCCTAAACCAAAAAAAAAAAAAAAAAAAGTTGAATTTTCCTTCCCAAAGCAAATGATTGCTTGAAGGGCTGCCAGAATATGAAAGTCCAGTCACTGAGAATGTGGTTGCGATAATACGCAAGTACCAAACAATTTAACAAACATAATTTATAAAAAAAACTCTTTTCAAATTCCAAGACATTCAACAAATTTAAACTTAGAAATTGTTTAAGATAAAAAATCAACCACATTTTGTCCATTAACTTGCTTTAAGACACACACAAATATGAATATATATATATATATATATATATATATATATATATATATGTGTGTGTGTGTGTATATACTGTGTAGTTGAACCCCCCCCACACACACACACACAGACTAAGATACACAGTATTTATGAGGTAGCTTTCCTCACTAATATTGGTTTTAAGGATATCATTTCATTAAGACCTGGTGCATGGGTCACAGCTAGTTTTATTTGCCACGTCATTTCCCTTTCCTCTATATAATTCCTGTAATCGCCCCCTCTAGGGTTTGGTCTTACTCGCTCCACAATACCAAATAAAAACTGAACAAAGTTTGCACATACTAATGAATGTTTATATAGGGCATTATTTATATTTCTTGTAGCAATCTGGTACTGGTGGTCATATACCCTGTCCCTAAGATGCCTTTCTGTCTTGCCTATGTAGTAAGCTGGACAGGTTTTACAAGCTGCCAGATATATCACCCCTGATGTTTGACAATTTCCTTTTGTATACAAAACTGGGCTCAATTTAAAAGGGGCATTTGAACTTACTAACAAAAGTCAGATAGTGGGTAAAAGTGGTGCAACAAGATGTGGTGCTTGTGCGCAATGCAAGTTCATACAAGCTAAGAATATGGTAACCCTACAAAACATTTTTGAAGTCTAAGGTTTTCTTTGAAAAAGAAAATTGTCAAACATCAGGGGTGATATTTTTGGCAGCTTGTAAAACCTGTCCAGCGTACTATATAGGCAAGACAGAAAGGCGTCTTAGGGACAGGATATACGAGCACCAGTACCAGATTGCTACAAGAAATATAAATAATGACCTATATAAACATTTATTAGTATGTGCAAATTTTGTTCAGTTTTTATTTGGTATTGTGGAGCAAGTAAGACCAAACCCTAGAAGGGGCGATTACAGGAATTATATAGAGGAAAGGGAAATTAAATGGCAAATAAAACTAGCTGCGACCCTTGCACCAGGTCTTAATGAAATTGTATCCTTAAAACCAATATTAGTGAGGAAATGTGCCTCATAAGTACTGTGTATCTTAGTCTGTGTGTGTGAGATGGGGTTCAACTACACAGTATATATATATATATATATATATATATATATATATATATATATATATATATATATATGTTTTAAAGCAAGCTAATGGACAAAATGTGGTTGATTGTTTTTATCTTAAACAATTTTTAAGTTTAAATTTGATGAATGTCTTAGAATTTGAAAAGTTTTTTTATAAACGATGTTTGTTAAAATGTTCTTGTGTTAAAAGGTGTTTGTAGTGCATTTTATTTGAGAATTAAGGTAGTTGTAGCTTTAAAGGATTGTGAAGGGTGATGACATCACTCATTTTTAGTGGGTCTATATTGGATCACCGAATGCATAGGCAAACGAACAGTGATTAATCGACCCCATGTAAGCGAAAGCTTACAAAACCGAACTGTCAGAACAGCGATATTTTTCCAAGGGAAAAAAATCGGTGTTCGAACAAAACAAAAATAAATAAATAAATAAATAAAGCACATTAAAACATGAGATTAAGTGGGGGGCTTCACCCCCCACATCCCCCAACGTGGGGGGCTGTGTCCCCCACACCCCCCTACTTAAATATACCAACTCCGAGACCACACTACAGTGCCGAAATGGCAAAGTACTGAAGCGGTCAAGCAAATTCTATCCCAGGGAAAGAATTCACTTACATGCCACTTTAATATTTTGCAGTTTCAGTTTTGTCAGTTCGACCAAGATACATTCGAAAACATGCGTCTTCGGTCTGCTAACATGAACCCTTTTTAACAGTATTTAACAGCTGTACTATGGACTACAGTTAGATTCTAACAAAGTCCCCAGTTTCATGGGGATGAAAGCACTCAATCTGTGTCTTTGTATGTTGGAAGAATAAAAACAGCTTGGACTGAAGAGTTTGGCTGACTAAAAAAATGTATGTTTGGGACTTTTTTTAGTTATATTTTACACTGTAACCACAAAATGCTACCAAACACACCACAAAAGGTCCTTCCACGTATAACGAAATGTAAAAACAAAATAACTGAGAAGGACCACTTATGCAGACAGCACAAATATTGTATAATGTTTTTTGGCTTGAAAAAGACTTGTGTCGAAAGCGCTTGCCGTTTTTTATAATAAAAGTATTGCATTTTAGAATCCGCCTAACGCTTGTTTTTGAAGTTGATGTTATACAAGCATTGTTAGACAGAGTTTTACTTTTAAAAGTTATCAGGACTTATTTGTGAGCAGCTTGGGTTGCCCATTTGAGCTTGGAGCTGAACAGCTGGAACTGTGTTTTGGAATTATCTTTTTAACTTTGCTTTGATAAGCAAGGTGTGCCTATCATTGGTGGTTTAAGCTGAACAGCGTGGAACACTGCACTCTGACATTAACAACAGAATACAGGTACTGTGTGTATAAAACTGACCCTTGCATTTTCCGTATTGAGGCAATATTTGTGCTGTCTGCATAAGTGGCCCTTCTCAGTTATTTTGTTTTTATATTTTACACTGTGTTTACTTTTGTTTTTTTATTTGTTGAATTATTAATAGATCCCTACTATGTCTTAATTGGAATTAATAAACAATGAACAGCAACATAAAAAGAAAACAAAAAAACAGCAATAGTAAACTATTTTAAACAACACAATGATGAACTATTCATAAATAAAATATAAGTAAAAGAATACGAGGTAAAAATTGAATAAAACTCCAATTTACAATTGTGTTACCCTTAATATTAATACAGGACCAATGGACACATTTTCATTGATACCCTGGGGGGTTAGTAGCATTTAATCTCAACTGCCAATGCAGTTCTCTATATTATAATCTAGTTTCCTAGCTACCACCCCTGGAATCAGATACAATAATGTCCAAAACAGCAAATTTAAAACCTGAAAATTAGGAGCAAGTAGTAGATTGCTTAAATAAGGCATTATTAGTATTCTGATTTCTTATATCATACTTTTGTTCATAAATTCTTTTGTTTAATTTCCTCTCAGTCTTACCAATGTAAAATGCTAAACAAATGGAGCACTTAGCAATATATACAACCCTACTGGATGTACAAGTTCCATTCTTTATCTGAACATTTTTTTGGTTAAATCCAAGTGCTTGCAGTACCTAGTTCATAGGTTAGTACTAGGCTAACTACCCTTGTGGGCTATTTTAAGCCTAGCCAGTTACCCCCTGTGAGAATCAAACCCTGTACCTTGTGTTTGTAAGGTAAACACCTTAACCATTATGCTAACCTCACTTCATATCTTTAGTGATATGAAGTAAAGTACTGCAATAATTTTTATGTTTATGTTCATTCTTTTTGAAAAGACCCTTAATATTGTTATCTATCTTATAGACAAAATGAGGTGTGGATCTTACTATGGACAATAACGATGCATTAAGCTTAAAAATATTCCAGTCGTTATTCATGATCTTTGGATCTCATCTGTGTTAGAATACTTTAGAACCGTAGATCTTTCAAATGTTTTCATACCATCTATACTACTTTGCCATTATTACTACTAGAACTTACCGTGCATAGTGGCAACTATTTTTTGGTGCACCATCTAATAATAAATATGCCACAAAGTTTTTCCATCTCAGCTTTCAATAATTCCATCCTAAAAAACATTCTTCTTAATCTGACACATCACCCTTCGAATATACTCTGCTTACAGGAAAAACTATGACAATTGCTAAAAAGTAAATTGGTTTTACTAAAGGTGGTTTTCTATAAATGTTAGATATAAAACCATCACATCCTAAACTAATATTAGTATCCAAATAATGAATCATGTTATTATTAAATTGATATGTACATTTAAAAAAGACATGGAATTCTCTAAACACAAAAAAAAATCATCAGTTTTATTGATGGGACTATCCCACAAGATAAATATATCATCTAAAAATCCTAAATACCTGAACCAAAAAACATTCCGTCAACTGGATACAAAAGAAATGGAATGTTAGAGAATGCTGGGTCCATGGATTCCTGAGATGCAAAAGAACCACCAACGGGAACCAAACCGTAAACAATTTGATTGTAAAAATGCACACCAACCACCAAGTTGGCTTTAAAATCTTCTTTTAATACTCCTTGTTAAGCGCTTTCACCCACAAGGATGTGGGCTTCATCAGAACAACTCAATGCAAAACTTTTACAATTTAAATACTACTTTTGGCGCCAATTCAAGATATTTTTAAAGTGACAAGTGCGCCAAAATTTTCGTACATAAAATGATTCATACAGTTCATTCAAATACATATATGCAATTCATTGTTCCAAATAAACATCCTCTGTGACAGTTAAAATATAAAAATGTAAAAATATGTGCAAACATTTAAAACTGATAAAAATGAATTACTACCAATATTACATTCAAATAATTACTAACTGATACATTATGTTAACATTCGAATTTTCCTCACACACATTGATACTTTACTCCACTATAATCATCATAACAAATATTAAAATTAAAATTAAAAATAATAAAAAATGCAATAGAGTAACAACCTTACAGTAGCTGTATGACAAGAATAATTGTAAGACAGCAACTGTCCTTTAAACTTATTTTATGTGTCATTGACAGAGTTGTGTTTGTGTTCAGTAATTGATGTTACAAAACTTACTTGATGGTTAATAAAGGTTTGATAGTTGTATAACCATTAAGCCCCGGTGGGGTCGAGGCATCAGTGAATAATTGCCACCATAATTCTTTGTAAGCCAAAATGGCCTTAATATTACCCTCTCTGGGGTCTGAAACAATATTTTCCAAAATGGCAAATTTAAAATAATGCCCTTCCCCATATACTTCTTTATGTGTCTGTATAGGACATTGTTTACATCCTTTCTCCTGATACTATATAGGTGTGCATAAATACGTTTTTTGAAATTTCTCTCAGTCTTCCCTATATAGTATCCTGGACATGTCAAACATTTTGCCAGGTAAATGACAAATTTAGAATTACAATTGCCTTGTTTAAATCTTATCCTTGTCCTGTTAACATTATTCAAAATAGTCCCTTCCTCTTCATTTATAGCCTGACAACTACCACATTTATTTGTGTGCTTTTTAGCACTATCTATTCCATTACCTGTTGTCCCTCTTTCCAAATACATCTTAATGTTACAACCCATTTTATACACAAATGAGGGTTTTGGACCTAAAATGTTTGCTATGTCTTGATCAACCATCATAACATTCCAACTGCCGGTCATGATATTCTTTATTTTATTCGTATGTGGACCATATTCCAGTACACATGCTCCATTGAAATCCTTATTTGTACCTACGTGATTGGAACGGTCCCGTTCCATCATAGCAGTAAACCTTTCCTTACTATTAACTCCTAATAATGGGGTGTATTTGTGTCCCCATCCCTTGATAACATAATTCCTCACATCCTTCATCATGTTCTTATTATAACCCCATTCTTTGAACAATTCAGTGATGAAATCCATTTCTTCTACCATCTCTGTGTATTCCGAAGTCATTCTTATGGCTCTAATACATTGTCCTTTATAAATGTTGTATAACAATTTCCTGGGGTGATTGCTGGTATATTCCATTTATCCATTGGAAAATCTACTTTTTCTGTGTATACGGGACTTAAAACACTTGTCCCCATTAGATATATAGGTGTCCAAATAGGTTATGCCTTCACTGCTGCTAGATGAAGTAAATCTGAGATATTCGCTACTTTGGTTTAAATAATCCAAGAAGTTGTTCAAAACAGCCTGACTACCATCCCATAAGATGTATATGTCATCAAGAAAACGGGAGTAATATCTGACATGTTTGTTGTAGTCACTTTTAAACACTACTGACTCTTCCCAGACTAACATGACCAGATTGGCATATATGGGGGCACATGCTGCCCCCATAGCTACTCCCTTGATTTGTCCGAAATGTTCACCCTCATATAGTATATAGTTGGGATCTAAAACTATAGACATAAATTCAGGATCAGACAAACCCTATCCCATTCCAAATCAGTGCATTTTCTAATGCTGTTAGTGAAGGCTTCCATAGCTTCCTCTTTGGGAATGCAGGAGAATAAGTTTACCACATCAGTGGTAACATATATTAAACCTTCTTCCCATATATCTATGGGAAAGTTCTTTAAAAACTCCCATGAGTCCTTAACCACGTGAGGAATCTTCTCATACATATGTTTCAGCATGGTATCCACTGCAACTCCCAGTGGAAATGTTTTGGATTTACTGCCTGAGATTATGGGACAGAAAGGTGGATTGCTGACATTTTTATGTATTTTGGGGATCCCCACCAAGGTAGCAAGTTCGGGTTGTTCTACTTTCAAAAAATTATAAGTGTCTACAGTAATTCTTGTGTCTATGAAAAATTCCTCCACATGCATGTCTATGGGTCTATACAAAATGTTGATTTTATTAATAGAGACAATTTCATAATTACCTGACAGATGTAAAATCTCATGCATTTTTGAAGTGTATTCCAAACTGTCATATATTACCACTCCTCCTCCCTTAACTGGTTTCATTACCCAAATACTTTTATCTTCTCTCAGGTCTTTCAAAATTCTGATCTCTTCCGTAGTGAGGTTGCTTCTTGATTTCTTACCTATTAGCTTATTCTGCAGTTGCCAACAGGTTCTATTTATATTGTGATATAAGTTTAGGTCCATAGAGCAAGTATTGATGTTTTTTCAGTTTTTAAAAAGAGATCAAGCAGAAGTGTATTTTTCATAGCCCTATAGACTACAGAGGTCACTATACAAGAGCTTATAGGAGGCAGAGTAAGGTGACAAGGATCTTTGTCACTCGTTCAAGCAGCTCGTACCTGAGATATTCTTGCTTATAAAATGTTGTAGTCTTTATAGTTGATTGACATGTTTAGATAGGTACATTGCAAAGGGAACATGATATTCTATTATGGGCCTGATTGGGAATGGGTAAGGGTGACAATAATTTCCTTGGATCTGGAGGAAATATCTTCAGTAATTACTTGGGCTAAGCAGCATGATTTCCTAGCAATAGTAGACACATGGCAGTCAAATGAGAGCTCCTTATCTACAAACGTCCCTTAATAATGATCTAAGCTTTGAGGAGGTCAAATGAGAGCTCCTTATCTACAAATGTCCCTTAATAATGATCTAAGCTTTGAGGAGGTTAAATGAGAGCTCCTTATCTACAAATGTCCCTTAATGATGATCTAAGCTTTGAGGAGGTCAAATGAGAGCTCCTTATCTACAAATGTCCCTTAATAATGATCTAAGCTTTGAGGAGGTCACATGAGAGCTCCTTATCTACAAATGTCCCTTAATAATGATCTAAGCTTTGAGGAGTGTATCATTTATGTGTTAGGTGCAGGGGAAGTCCTGCTTCCCAAGAGTGTTGTCCTGCATTTTAAGCAAAAGGATTGTGCCTGCGGTCATGTCATTAGGCACTACTGCAGTGTAGGCCCTCTTAAAGGGTGTGGGTATCAGCTGGAGAATTAACAACAGCACTTAAGTTTGCATTCATCAGAAAAATGTGTCTGCCATAAACCCTCAGACATCAGACAAGTATATGTGGGAAATGAGGGGGCCCTAATACAGAGCCCCATAGGACATCTTTTAAATAACAGTATACCACTGACCCTAACTGTGTGGGCTCTGTCGATGAGTTAGTGAGACCTAATAGGAATCCCCATGGGACATCTTTTAGATAACAGTATACCACTGACCCAAACTGTGTGGGCTCTGTCAGTGAGTTAATGAAAAAGCCAATGGGTTACATAAGGCTTTAAAATTTACATGGGTGAGCTTTCAATAACAGCAGAGGGCAGGATACTGGCAAAGGTATTAGGTAGATTCAGGTAGGTAGTTTACACTTACTGGACATTTGCCATTGTGTCGGTCCCCATTTCAAAGAAGTCTACAAGATTAAGTAGATAATACCTGCCTTTACCAAGCCGGACTGATTTGGTTAAGGGACAGTAGATTACAGATATCATTATTTTGAGTTCCATTATAATATACTTTGTGACTTTACAAATAACACTGATAAGGCTAATTGGTTTATAGTTCCAATGCTCACTGGCAGGACCACTTTGAAGTCTTCACAACAGGTGTTCTCCAAGCTTTAGACACATACACAATGGAGAGGATAGAACTGAATATCTCAGAAGAGACTCATTGAGGCTATACTTAATGCTAGTGTTATTTTTTTTGGAGAGAGCATTTAGGACCTCTTCACAAATAACTTGGTAGTTCAGTGTCAGTAGTGCATCAGGAAGCACACTTGCCTTTGATGCTGGAAGACCAGAAGGAGGTGGGTTCTATTCCCAGTCTAGGTGATTGGATTGCTGACACTGCACTGTAGCATTAGGGGGTTGATGCACTCCTGAGTGCATCATCATTCAGAGACATTAAATTGAAGTTCCATCTACTTGAGATGGTAGTAGCTCAGGTGGATATGAAAGATCCCATGGCACCTAATGAAATGTCCCTGGTGCCATGGCCAAATTAACCCTAGAAGTATGGATACTGCCTCGGTTCTTCCTCTTAAGGAAAGAGGCCACCAGTCTACTTGGAATAACTTGGTCAAAAATAAAAAACGGTGATGGGGATTGTAAATTAACTGGGGAGTGTCATGGGGGAGGGAGTGGGGAGAAACTGGTATTAAATTTGCCTTTGAATAAATTAGAAAAGTAGAGAGAGGTACACTATTTCAGGATCAGCTGCCCCATATGAGATCCACTCCATGAAATACTGGATATTTTCCTAACATCCCTAACACAGCTAAAGAAAGCCTCATGACTGATTATCTATGGAAGACACAGCAAAACACAACTCATATTTGGCGTTGTGACTTTTGATCTTACACCTGAGTTCTGTGTTGACTCATTTAGCATCACTTTTATAATGGAAGATTTGAACACATTCTTTAGTACAAAAGTTTTTTTTTTATTTTATTTTGTTGTAGAGGTTGTTTATACTGGGGTTCCACCACAGGGGTATATTCTTATATCTACCGTTTTACTTATATTGTTTAGGAAAAGCTGCTGCAATGCATGAGTTAAGGTGAAATTAATGGTCACTGGTATAAGCAGATATGTTTTTGTTGTAGGGTTTTCATGGATGAGGCATTTCTCTTTCATTAAGTTATCAAAGAGTGCAAGGAGGACAAATCCCTGAATATAGTAGGTTGAGTGGAGTCATGAGGTGGGAGCACAAGAAGAATGTGGAAGCCTGACGTTAGCTTTGTAAATCATGAACAGAATATGTTGCATTTCCCCCCTAAAGGACCAATCACAATACTGGAAGAATGCCAGGCACCCAGCATTACTGCAGCACAGGTTAAAACTGCATTGTCCAAGGCCAAGAATACAGCTTCCATGAGACCCGATAATATCCCTGGCTGTGTTCTACAGGAACTACAAAGTGAGCTGGCATCACATATGTGTGCCCTGTTCAGTCATGGCCTCACATCAGACTTTGTCCCTACCAAACGGTGCACTGCTACATTACTCTCCATAAAGGGGGAGCAACTACAAACCCTGGGAATTATTGCCCCATTAGCCTGATGACTCTGATATGTAAAGCTATGGAGTGCATCATCATGGACTTGATTAACAAAGATATAGGACATCTCCAAACTCTAGACCCCATGCAATTTGGCTTTGTGAAAGGGAGATTATGCCTGCTCAACCTGGTTGACTTCTTTGAGTCAGTCACCAGGGCTGTGGTGAGGGTAAGGCAGTGCATACAGCCTACCTTGATCTAGCCAAGGCCTTTGATACCACTCCTCACATGGAAATTATTGATAAACTCACCAAACTAGGCATCAACCCCTATATCACTAGATGGGTTGCAAATTGGCTCACAGGTAGAACCCACAGTGTGAAAGTAGCTGACTCCATGTCAGACTGCCGACCATTCATGAGTGAAGTCCCACAGGGATCGGTCCAGGGTCCTCTCCTGTTCAGCATCTACTTCTCAGAAGTCCAGGCCAACACAAAGGGACTCTGGCCGACCAAGTTCACAGATGACTGCAAGCTGGCAGCCATAAATAACTCCCCATGTGATGCAGACATCCTACAGAAAGGTCTCACTGAGACCAATGACTGGTGTCAAAACCATGGCCTTAAGCTTAACGCCAAAAAATGTGTCATCATCCCCTTTGGTAAAAACTCAGTTCCCACTAATTACCACATTGATAGGAGCCCAGTGGACACTGAAGGTGTTATAAGAGATCTGGGGATGCAGGTTGACAGCAACCTCTCCTTCGACCACCACATTGCCACCATGGTCAGAAAATCCTTCTATGTGGCACATCTTATTACCAAGGGTTTTGCATCCAGGAAGAAAGAGGTAGTCTACTCTTCCCTCATTAGACCAATCATAGTATAATGCTCCATTTGGCATGTATCTCACTAGACACCTACAACAGCTGGGGAGGCCACAGAAATACCCCACAAAGAGGATCCTAGGCATTAAACACATGTCCTACATGGACAGACTCAAAAGACTCCAGCTATTCTCTGTCTCATATCGCCTACTTAGAGGTGATCTCTTCTTGACTTACAAAGCCATGTCTAATCCAGCTCTGTTAGAAATGCTACATCTAAAGAAATCCCAATCCCTCTGCTCCACATGCTCCAGAGACCTCAAACTCATTACCACAATCAACAGAATATGCTGGAGGGACATTTTCCTCACTCAGAGACTGCCTATGTTCTGAAATAGACTTCCCATACATGTCAAGCAGAGTACCTCGCTGTCCCTCTTCAAGAGAAATTTTGATGAGTGGATAGGTAATAGAAAGTTCACTCCGGGGATCACTGCAGTGGCTCTACTTAATAGAGGTACTGGGAACTAACTTCAGGTGGCACAATGTCAGAGCACTTCTATGAGCTAGGCTTGTAAAGGCCCCAGGGCCATTAGCCTAGTACACACCTATGAACCTATGTTCTGGATAGGAAATCTATAACATTTTGCAGGGAAGGTGAATGTCATTCATGAAGCAGGAATCGCTAGCTCTTCACAATGTAAGAAAAGGTGCTATAGGCGTTAATTGGATTGATTATTATGGAAAGGAGAATTGTTTGCATCATAGTATAGACTGTTGTTGCATTGCTAACAACCCAAGCAAAATACATTCTGAAAATGTAAAGTTGGAGTCACAGGTTAGGCTCTTATGGAAAATACTATTACTTAATGTTAGCTACCTGTAACACGTCATGGACTGCAAAGGGATATACCTACGATAAATCACAGATGGAACACCTGTGACACTTCATGGACTGCAAAGGGATATACCTAAGATAAATCACAGATGGAACACCTGTGACACGTCATGGACTGCAAAGGGATATACCTACGATAAATCAGAGATGGAACACCTGTGATACGTCATGGACTGCAAAGGGATATACCTACGATAAATCACAGATGGAACACCTGTGATACGTCATGGACTACAAAGGGATATACCTACGATAAATCACAGATGGAACACCTGTGATACATCATGGACTGCAAAGGGATATACCTACGATAAATCACAGATGGAACACCTGTGATACGTCATAGACTGCAAAGGGATATACCTACGATAAATCACAGATGGAACACCTGTGATACGTCATGGACTGCAAAGGGATATACCTATGATAAGTCACAGATTGAATACTTGTGACTTGTCCTGACAGGAGAGGGATACACCTGTGATAAATTACACAGACAATATCTATGACATTACCTGGACTTGAAAGGGATATATCTGAGACAAATTACAGATAGAAAATCTGTGACAAGTCCTGACAGGAAGGGAATATACCTGCAGAAAATTAGAGATAGAATATCTGTGACACATTCAGGACAGAAAAGGGTTATATCTGCGATAAATCTCAGATGGAATATTTGTAACGTCATGGACTAAAAAGAGATATACCTGACATAAATAACAGGTACAATATCTGTGACATGTCCTACAGAAAAGGGATATAACTGCGATAAATCTCAGATGGTATATCTGTGATGTGTCCTGGACAGGAAAGGGATTTGCCTGTGATAAATCACAGAGAATATCTATGACATTGCCTGGACTCGAAAGGGGTAAACCTGAGAAAAACTACAAATAGAATATCTGTGACATGTCCTGACAGGAAGAAGACATACCAGCAATAAATTACAGATAGAAGATTTGTGATATGTCCTGGACAGGATAGAAGATATCTGTGTGATAAATCACATACAGAATATTTGCGCCATATCCTGGACCAAACAAGGGATATATGTGGGATAAGTCCTAGAAAGATTTATTTCTGACGTGCTGGACAGCAGAAGAATATACACAAAAAAATCATAAATAGAATTTCACAGACATGTAATGGAAAGAAAAGGGATATACCTGCGATAATTCACAGATAGAATATCTGAGACATGTCCTGGACAGCAGGGATATACCTGCGATACATAGATAGAATATCTGTGACATCTCCTGGACAGCAGGGATATACCTGTGATACATAACAGATACAATATCTGAGACATGTCCTGGACAGCAGGGATATACCTGTGATACATAACAGATACAATATCTGAGACATGTCCTGGACAGCAGGGATATACCTGCGATACATAGCAGATAGAATATCTGAGACATGTCCTGGACAGTAGAGGGATAAACCTGTGATACAGAACAGATAGAATATCTGAGACATGTCCTGGACAGTAGAGGGATAAACCTGTGATACAGAACAGATGGAATATATGAGACATGTCCTGGACAGCAGGGATATACCTGCGATACATAGCAGATAGAATATCTGTGACATGTCCTGGAGAGGAGAGGGATACACCTGTGATACAAAACAGATAGAATATCCGAAACATATCCTGGACAGCAGGGATATACCTGTGATACATAGCAGGTAGAATATCTGTGACATGGAGAGGAGAGGGATATACCTGCGATAATTCACAGATAGAATATCTGAAACATGTCTGGGACAGGAGAGGGATATACCTGCGATGCATAACAGATAGAATATCTGAGACATGTCATGGACAGGAGAGGGATATACCTGCGACAATTCACAGAGAGAATATCTGAGACATGTCCTGGATATTAGAGGGATATACCTGCGATACATAACAGACTGAATATCTAAGACAGATCCTGGACAGAAGAGGGATATACCTGCGATACATAACAGATAGAATATCTGCGACATGTCCTGGACAGGAGAGGAATAAACCTGCAATAATTCACAGATAGAATATCTGAGACATATCATGGACAGGAGAGGGATAAACCTGCGATATTTCACAGATAGAATATCTGAGACATGTCCTAGACAGGAGAGAGTTATACCTGCGATACATAACAGGTAGAATATCTGAGACATGCCCTTGACTGGAGGGGGATATACCTGTGATACATAACAGACAGAATATCTGAGACATGTCCTGGACAGGAGAGGGATATACCTGCGATAAATAACAGATAGAATATCTCAGACATGTCCTGGACAAGAGTGGAATAAAACTGCGATACATCACAGACAGAATATCTGAGACATGTCCAGGATAGGAGAGGGATATACTTGCAATACATCGCAGATATAATATTTGAAACATGTCCTGGACAGGAGAGGGATATACCTGCAATCCATAACAGATAGAATATCTGAGACATGTCCTGGACAGGAGAGGGATATACCTATGATACATAACAGATAGAATAACTGAGACATGTCCGGGACACGATAGGGATATACCTGAGATAATTCACAAATAGAATATCTGAGACATGTCCTAGACAGGAGAGAGTTATACCTGTGATACATAACAGATAGAATATCTGAGACATGCCCTTGACTGGAGTGGGATATACATGTGATACATAACAGACAGAATATCTGAGACATGTCCTGGACAGGAGAGGGATATACCTGCGATAAATAACGGATAGAATATCTCAGACATGTCCTGGACAAGAGAGGAATAAAACTGTGATACATCACAGACAGAATATCTGAGACATGTCCAGGATAGGAGAGGGATATACCCACGATACATAACAGATAGAATATATGAGATGTGTCCTGGACAGGAGAGGGATATACCTGCAATCCATAACAGATAGAATATCTGTGACATGTCCTTGAGAGGAGAGGGATATACCTGCGATACATAACAGATAGAATATCTGTGACATGTCCTGGACAGGAGAGGGATATACCTGCGATAATTCACAGATAGAATATCTGAGACATGTCCTGGACATTAAAGGGATATACCTGCGATACATAACAGATAGAATATCTAAGACATATCCTGCACAGAAGAGGGATATACCTGCAATACATAACAGATAGAATATCTGAGACATGTCCAGGACAGGAAAGGGTTAAACCTGCGATAATTCACAGATAGAAAATCTGTGACATGTCCTGGACAAGAGAGGGATATGCCTGCGATACATAACACATAGAATTACTGAGACATGTCCTGGGCAGGAGAGGGATATACCTGCGATACATAACAGAGAATATCTGAGACATGTCCCACAAAGGAGAGGGATATACCTGCGATACATAAAAGATAGAATATCTGAGACATGTCCTAGACAGGAGAGGGATATACCTGCGATACATAATAGATAGAATATCTGAAACATGTCTTGGACAGGAGAGGGATATACCTGTGATACATAACAGACAGAATATCTGTGACATGTCCTGGACAGAAGAGGGATATACCTGCGATAATTCACAGATAGAATATCTGAGACATGTCCTGGACATTAGAGGGATATACCTGCGATACATAACATACAGAATATCTAAGACATATCCTGGACAAAAAAGGGATATACCTGCGATACATAACAGATAGAATATCTGAGACGTGCTGGACAGGAGAGGAATAAACCTGCAATAATTCACAGATAGAATATCTGTGACATGTCATGGACAGCAGAGGGATAAACCTGCGATATTTCACAGATAGAATATCTGTAACATGTCATGGACAGGAGAAGGATATACCTGCGATACATAACAGATAGAATATCTGAGACATGTCCTAGACAGGAGAGAGTTATACCTGCGATACATAACAGATAGAATATCTGAGACATGTCCTGGACAGGAAAGGGATATACCTGTGATACATAACAGATAGAATATCTGTGACATGTCCTAAACAGGAAAGGGATATACCTGCGATACATAACAGATAGAATATCTGAGACATGTCTTGGACAGGAGAGGGACAAACCTGTGATGCATAACAGATAGAATAACAGAGACATGTCCGGGACATGATAGGAATATACCTGAGATAATTCACAAATAGAATATCTGTGACATGTCCTGGACAGGAGAAGGATTTAACTGTGATAATTCAAAGATAGAATACCTGAGACATGTACTGGACAGGAGAGGGATATACCTGTGATACATAGATAGAATATCTGAAACATGTCCTGGACCGGAGAGGGATATACATGTAAAACATAACATATAGAATATATCAGACATGTCCTGGACAGGAGAGGGATACACTTGCGATAATTCACAGAAGGAATATCTGAGACATGCCCTTGACTGGAGTGGGATATACCTGTGATACATAACAGATAGAATATCTGAGACATGTCCTGGAAAGGAAAGAGATATACCTGAGATAATTCACAGATAGAAAATCTGAGAGATGTTCTGGAAAGGAGAGGGCTATACCTGCAATAATTCACAGATAGAAAATCTCAGACATGTCCAGGACAGGAGAGGGATATACCTGCGATACATCACAGATAGAACATCTGAAACATGTCCTGGACAGGAGAGGGATATACCTGCAATCCATAACAGATAGAATATCTGAGACATGTCCTGGACATTAGAGGGATATACCTGCGATACATAACAGACTGAATATCTAACACATATCCTGGACAGAAGAGGGATATACCTGCGATACATAACAGATAGAATATCTGAGACATGTCCTGGACAGGAGAGGAATAAACCTGCAATAATTCACAGATAGAATATCTGAGACATGTCCAGGACAGGAAAGGGTTAAACCTGTGATAATTCACAGATAGAATATCTGAGACATGTCCTAGACAGGAGAGAGTTATACCTGCGATACATAACAGATAGAATATCTGAGACATGCCCTTGACTGGAGTGGGATATACCTGTGATACATAACAGACAGAATATCTGAGACATGTCCTGGACAGGAGAGGGATATACCTGCGATAAATAACAGATAGAATATCTCAGACATGTCCTGGACAAGAGAGGAATAAAACTGCGATACATCACAGACAGAATATCTGAGACATGTCCAGGATAGGAGAGGGATATACCTATGATACATAACAGATAGAATAACTAAGACATGTCTGGGACACGATAGGGATATACCTGAGATAATTCACAAATAGAATATCTGAGACATGTCCTAGACAGGAGAGAGTTATACCTGTGATACATAACAGATAGAATATCTGAGACATGCCCTTGACTGGAGTGGGATATACCTGTGATACATAACAGACAGAATATCTGAGACATGTCCTGGACAGGAGAGGGATATACCTGCGATAAATAACAGATAGAATATCTCAGACATGTCCTGGACAAGAGTGGAAAAAAACTGCGATACATCACAGACAGAATATCTGAGACATGTCCAGGATAGGAGAGGGATATACTTGCAATACATCGCAGATATAATATTTGAAACATGTCCTGGACAGGAGAGGGATATACCTGCAATCCATAACAGATAGAATATCTGAGACATGTCCTGGACAGGAGAGGGATATACCTGTGATACATAACAGATAGAATATCTGTGACATGTCCTGGACAGGAGAGGGATATACCTGCAATAATTCACAGATAGAATATCTGAGACATGTCCTGGACTTTAGAGGGATAGACCTGCAATACATAACAGATAGAATATCTAAGTCATATCCTGGACAGAAGAGAGATATACATGTGATACATAACAGATAGAATATCTGAGACATGTCCTGGACAGGAGAGGAATAAACCTGTGATAATTCACAGATAGAATATCTGTGACATGTCTTGGACAGGAGAGGGATATACCTGCGATACATAACAGATAGAATATCTGAGACATTTCCTAGACAGGAGAGGGATATACCTGCGATACATAACAGAAAGACTATCTGAGACATGTCCCACAAAGGAGAGGGATATACCAGCGATAAACAACAGATAGTTTATCTGTGACATGTCCTAGACAGGAGAGGGATATACCTGCGATACATAATAGATAGAATATCTGAAACATGTCTTGGACAGGAGAGGGATATACCTGTGACACATAACAGACAGAATATCTATGACATGTCCTTGACAGGAGAGGGATATACCTGCGATACATAACAGACAGAATATCTGAGAGAAGTCCTGGACAGGAGAGGGTTAAACCTACGATATATAACAGATAGAATATCTGTGACATGTCCTCGAGAGGAGAATGATATACCTGCGATACATAACAGATAGCATATCTGAGACATGCCCTGGACAGGAAAGGGATATACCTGCAATACATAACAGACAGAATATCTGAGACATGTCCTGGTCAGGAGAGGGATATACCTGCGATACATAAGATATAGAATATCTGAGACTTGTCCTCGGCATGATAGGGATACACCTTTGATAATTCACAGATAGAGTAGCTGCAACATGTCCTGGACAGGAGAGAGATATACACCATTGATAATTCACAGATAGAATATCTGAGGCATGTCCTGGATATTAGAGGCATATCCCTGCGATACATAACAGATAGAATATCTGAGACATGTCCTGGACAGATGAGGGGCATACCTGCGATAAGTCACAGATAGAATATCTGAGACATGTCCTGGACAGAACAGGGATATACTTGTGATACATAACAGACAGAATATCTTAGACATGTACTGGACAGGAAAGGGATATACCTGCGATACATAACAGATAGAATATCTGAGACATGTCCTGGACAGGGGAGGGCTATACCTATGATACATAACAGATAAAATATCTGAGACATGTCCCAGACATGATAGGGACATACCTGCGATAATTCACAGATAGAATATATGTGACATGTCCTGGACAGGAGAGGGATATACCTGCGATAATTCACAGATAAAATATCTGAGACAGGTCCTGAACAGGAGAGGGATATACCTGCGATAATTCACAGATAGAATATCTGAGACATGTCCTGGACAGGAGAGGGATATACCTGTGATACATAGATAGAATATCTGAGACATGTCCAGAACAGGAGAGGGATATAGCTGCAATACATTGATAGAATATCTGAGACATGTCCTGGACAGGAGAGGGATATACCTGTGATAATTCACAGATAGAATATCTGAGACATGTCCTGGACAGGAAAGGGATATACCTGTGATACATAGATAGATTATCTGAGACATGTCCTGGTCAGGAGAGGGATATACCTGTAATACATAACAGATGGAATATCTGAGACATGTCCTGGACAGGAGAGGGATATACCTGTGATAATTCACAGATAGAATATCTGAGACATGTCCTAAATAGGAGAGGGATATACCTGTGATAATTCAAAGATAAAATATCTGAGACATGTCCTGGACAGGAGAGGGATATACCTGTGAAACATAACAGATAGAATATCTGAGACATGTCCTGGACAGGAGAGGGATATACCTGTGAAACATAACAAGTAGAATATCTGAGACATGTCCTAGACAGGAGAGGGAAATGCCTGCAATACATAACAGATAGAATATATGTGACATGTCCTGGACAGAAGAGGGATATACCTGCGATACATAGAATATCTGAGACATGTCTTGGGCAGGAAAGGGATATTCCTGTGAGAATTCACAGATTGAATATCTGAGACATGCTCTGGAAAGGAGAGGGCTATACCTGTGTTAATTCACAGATAGAATATCTGAGATGTGCTGGACAGGAGAGGGATATACCTGCGATAATTCACAGATAGAATATCTGAGACATGTACTGGACAGGAGAGGGATATACCTGCGATACGTAACAGATAGAATATCTGAGACATGTCCTGGAGAGGAGAGGCATATACCTGCGATACATAACAGATGGAATATCTGAAACATGTCCTGGGCAGGAGAGGGATATACCTTTGATAATTCACAGATAGAATATCTGAGAAATGTCCTGGACATGAGAGGGATATACCAGCGACACACAACAGATAGAATATATGAAACATGTCCTGGACAGGAGAGGGATATACCTGCGATACATAACAAACAAACGAACAAAGTACTGGTAACCAAACAAGCAAAAAACAAAAAAGGCGGGAGCAAGTCCAAGCCACACCACAAATCCACAAATGAATAATAAACGCTGGTGTTTAACGCTAATTTATTTTCAGTAAAAATGCGTTTTCACCGCTGAAAACCATGTTAAAAAGCCATATCATGAAATAACATTGAAAATGTGCATTATATGGCATAAAGTACACTCTTTTAAATATACCTATCTCATGTAACTTTTCATCCTAAGAACAGCTGAAATATTACAATTCTCGTTGAGGCCAGGTAAATTGAAGGCATCTAATCTAATTTGCCATTCCAGTTCCCGTAACTCCAACACGAGAGAAAGGGGGCCACCTCTCACACTAGGTGACATTCGGCCAATACCAATGAACAAAAATTTATGGTCTGGGTTATTTAATGTATGTTTGGCAAGGGCGTTATCAATCTTGCTATTCCTAATAGCGTAAACATGTTGATAGACATGTTCTTTCAACTTCCGATCTGTCTTACCAACATAAAATGCTTGACATTGTTGGCAAAACGCAATATACACAACTGATTTTGTCTCACAGTTAATTCTGTGGTAAATGTGATATTTCCTCCCTTTCAAACAGAAACTTTCACCCAGTTTTAAAAATTTACACCAATTACAAGCCCCACACACTATTGTCCCCTTGTTTTTGTTAAACTGGTCAATGTATGGTCTCCTTTGTAACAATTCTTTTAAGTTTTGTCCTCTCCTATATACAACTTTTGGGCATACTCCCAATTTCTCTACGAGAAAAGTGTCGTCACTAATGAAGTGCCAATTTTTAAAGATGGTTTCACATACCATTTTTGAATCAACACTAAAGGTAGTGATAAAACTGGTGGAGTAATCGACTCACTGTCAAAGGTCCGTTTGCACAATTAAATGGGCTCCCAATGATATGGCTTTTTAACATGGTGAAACATAAATTTCTTTTGATATTTATTATTTTTGAAATTGATATTGTTATATAATGCAATACATTTTAATAAATATTATTACAAATATTATTGTAAATTTATAAATTTTGCATTTTGATATTTAATGTGTCCATAAATATGTATTTAATACGATTAGAATTTTAAGTGCTTTACCACTATGCACTAGGCACTATTGGTATACATTTTCATTGAATTTTTCTTTGATCTAAAATTCGGTTAATATTTTTATTAATTAATTTTTTATTAATTAATTTTTAATTTTTATTAACTAGTATGTATTAACTGATAACTTATTGTATGTTTCTGTTTGCTTTCAGAGTATTTACGCCAGAACAGGAAATGACGAGAATTTATATATTTCCTGTCTATATTTAAATGGTTTGGCGGTTGATACTTTGTATTTGTTCTGAGGAAGCTGCTGGCTTTTTCAGCGATGAAAACGCATTTTTACTGAAAATAAATTAGCGTTAAACACCAGCGTTTATTATTCATTTGTGGATTTGTGGTGTGGCTTGGACTTGCTCCCGCCTTTTTGTTTTTTGTGATACATAACAGAAAGAATATCTGAGACATGTCCTGGACAGGAGAGGGATATACTTTCATACATAACAGATAGAATATCTGAGACATGTCATGGACAGGAGAGAGATATACCTGCGATACATAACAGATAGAATATCTGAGACATGTCATGGACAGGAGAGGGATACACCTGCGATACAAAACAGATAGAATATCTGAGACATGTCCTTGACAGGAGAGGGATATAGCTGCGATATATAACAGACAGAATATCTGAGAGAAGTCCTGGACAGGACAGGGTTAAACCTGCGATAATTCACAGATGGAATATCTGTGACATGTCCTGGACCTGAGATGGATATGTCTGCAATATATAACAGATAGAATATCTGAGACATGTCCTGGACAGGAGAGGGATATACCTGCGATATATAACAGATAGAATATCTGTGACATGTCCTGGAGAGGAGAGTGATATACCTGCGATACATAACAGATAGCATATCTGAGACATGCCCTGGACAGGAAAGGGATATACCTGCGATACATAACAGATAGAATATCTGAGACATGTCCTGGACAGGAGAGGGATATACCTGCGATACATAATAGATAGAATATCTGAGACTTGTCCTCGGCACGATAGGGATATACCTGCGATAATTCACAGATGGAGTATCTGTGACATGTCCTGGACAGGAGAGAGATATACCTGCAATAATTCACAGATAGAATATCTGAGGCATGTCCTGGATATTAGAGGCATATACCTGCGATACATAACAGATAGAATATCTGAGACATGTCCAGGACAGGAGAGGGATATCTCTGCGGTACATAACAGATAGAATATCTGAGACATGTCCTGGACAGATGAGGGACATATCTGCGATAAGTCACAAATACAATATCTGAGACATGTCCTGGACAGGACAGGGATATACTTGTGATACATAACAGACAGAATATCTTAGACATGTACTGGACAGGAAAGGGATATAGCTGTGATACATAACAGATA